>NW_026879100.1:0-26117 GCF_032173495.1 Musca vetustissima
TTTACATTGAATATGTATTAGTATCGATGACTGTTAAATCAACACAGAAAAAATAGTATGTTAACTTAAATACTTTTCTTGTTAATATACAAACAATTTTAATTTTTTAGTAAAAAATCCACTTTTTGAGACACTGTGCCAGTTTTTATTTTTCGAATAAGAAGTGTCATCAATAAATGTGTATGTATGCATCTGCAATGGTGTGAGTGTATTCGAGTTAAATTTTCTGTGATAAAATATTAATGGATCAATACTTCGTGGTGATAAGATAAGACAAATGGGCACGGCGGTGTTTTTATTTTCACTTGCATTTGTTGCACATAGCCAGAGAATGGAGACAGACTATTTTATTATGCTCTCTATTTCTCTCTTCTTCCCATTTCTCTACATTTTGAATTGATAAATTTTGTTAAAAATGCTCACTTTGCACTAGTTTTACTATCAACGATTTTGTTTTAAACAGCTCGGGGCATTGATCAACACACACTTAACACCATCATATTTCACAAATACATACAACACAGATGACCGCAATATTCACAAATCTATATATAACTGTGATCAATAAACATTTAATAATTTTTTTATTGAATTAATTTAGCAATGTATTCGCACTCTTTGTTGTTGCTGTTGTTAATTTAAGTAAATCACTATATTTTAAATTGGGTTTCGACCCAAACTTACACTCAATATTTCGAAACGCTAAATAATCTTTAAATTTCTAACGTTGTTAATAACCGGCCGCACAATTGTCAACTAATCGAAAACTTTTCTGTAATCAAAAGCTAAAACAAAAAACCAAAACACAAAACCTGAGTTAAACTGCAGCTCCGCAAATAAAACAAATAAACAAACATACAAACGAATGAAATAAAATAAAGTAAGCCGTGTTTGCTGCTTGTCATTGAGCTGCGAGGAAACCGCACTCAGTTTAGCGTGTCGTCGATCCATAACACACGCTTAGACATACATATGTATAGATGTATGTCGCATTGACTTGTTGTTTATTTAATTGTTTCAAGCTCGTCTCGTCTTGTTAACCGCAGCAAATAGCTCAAAGACGCATTCATTTGGGAGACAGAGAGAGAATATTTGATATACGAAATATTTTGCATATGGAATTTGTTATTGTCACCAGGGTTGCCATTCGTATTGAATAAATACTAAAATTAAAATACGAATAATAGGCTATAGGTTGGAAAAAGTTGAAAATATTTTTTCTGAATTACTCACTGAAAACTAATATAAGTCCTAAGGCAAAAATAGGCTACAATTTATATCCTCCATCATAGATATATTGACAGATACTTCCAATAAAATTTGAAGCCCATATGGAGCTGTACTACACCGCAGTGGATAATTTTGAAATATGTTTATAGGAAATATAACAAAAAATGGTCCTATGCCGACTATGGGCATGAGAAATACTACATAGCAGACAATTTTGACGTAAGCCAACTTTGGAAAATATTGATATTATTGGTATGCAAATTAGCTATCCATAATATCAAAGTACAAACAATTTAACAGAAAAAAGCGCATAAAAAATACAAAATATCTTCGGACTTGTGAGGAATATTTTATTGCAGTATGTGACATTTCTGAAAAAAGTTATTTTCCAAATTTAGAAAACTGGAGTTGGAACTTCAACATTCCGAAAATTAAACCGAAAATTTTGATATCATCCGATATACCAAATTATAGCCACTTCGATGAGAAATTCGATTAAAACCTCAATAATACGACTCATATCGAAAATACTCTAATATATATATATATATACTAGCTGGACCCCTGGCGCATCGCTGCCCCTACTAACGTGGTTAACATAGGATAGTTCACGTAGAAAACTATTTGTATTTAGTTTAAATGCTACTATTTATTGATAGGATATAGGTATTATAGTGTTATAGGTATTATAATGATATAGGTATTATAATGATATAGGTATTATAGTAACCCCTAATTACTGTTTGACTATATATATTTGGAAGTGTAATGTAACAGTACTAATAACGTAGCAGGTGTTTAATATATACGTTATTTGAAACAGCTTGACTTATCTCAATATTATTATATACTAATATATTTTCTACAATATTCACATGTTTTTATTAATCGTTCAAATACCAATAAAATCCTTCATTCGCATTACCACGTACCTTTATGTCTGTATTCTCATCTGATACCTTAACATTGTAATATTTTTAACGAACTTAGATTTAGTCTTCTTCTTAACTCATGGTTGTATCATGTTCTTAACTGTACATCCCTTGGTATTTTTAGCAAACCAATTTCAAGTCCTAAGATATAATTTTGTGGCTAGTAAGTAGTTTCCTCTATATATCCTCGAAATAATAGTTTTAGTAATATCCGATTGATCAATTAAACTTAATTTCTCAAGTAGTGTACACATTTTTATTTTGCATATCTTACTTCCATGGGATGACATAACTGACTGCGAAAATTCTCAGTGAATTCTGTTGAGCGGTTTTTGACTAATCAAACAAAAAATGTTATTTTCGTGTGCATTTTCGCCAATCGTACCACGCTCATTTTTGTATGGATAATGTGTATTTACACCTACGTTATTCAGACAAATTTTGAAGACGGTATCTACCGTTCTAAAGATATACGCATATTAGAAGTTTATATAGCCTATGTTACTTTCAGGACACGTCATTACATACTGTGTAAATCTCATTAACATCTGTTCAGCGGTTTTTGCGTCTATCGGTAACATACAATAAAAAACATTTTTTTTTTCTATTTTATATACTGATATATATATATATATATATAGTTTTCTAAGCAATGACAATCTAATTAATTGTAGAAAATTAACATATTTTGAGAATTTTTCATTATTCACAATTACTTAAAGATATACGCTGCCCATTTTCGCACAAAATATGTGCGTTTCTTTATCAATGGTTCACATTTTACAATTAGCTTTGTTGTCTTTTTTCCCAGTTGATAGATTTACAAAATTTGCTAGGGCAACCCTATATAAATCTCTCTAAATGCTCTCAACTATCTTAAATGACTTAATTATTAAAAGGTTTTACATTTTTTTATTTACTAACTTTGTCTGGAACTGTAACGGTTGAGTTTGTTGTTCAATGTTCAAATTAAACCGTCTTATATTTACACATACATACCAACTTAAAACACTTAACTTTTAAATGATTTCTGTTGAATATTTGCCAAAATAAATTTTGACTTTTATAAGACTGTCCTAATAAAAGTTGTAATGTTATTAACCCATTGTGGAATTTAATACAAAAAATTGTTACGCGGAGAACACATTATGCGAATATGTATATTGGCAATATCAAATATCTCAGTTTCAAGCAAAGAAAAAAACATTCTTCATCAAATTTCGTATTAAAAGTGTTAAACTAAGACTTACGTTCAAGGTGGAAAACAGAGAAGAAAATAGTTAATAAACTACTTTGTTATATTTTTCGCATTTAATCATTAACACAATAATTAAAATAATAAACAATTCAAGGGTCAGTCAGTTAATTATAATAATTCAATTACGAACAACTAGAGACTCGGAAATAAATAAAAACACGTTACAAAACAAGACAACCGTCTGAAAATCTACTTACAATTTTATTAAGACCCTAAAAGGTAGACGTTAGTAGAAATAAATATATTCATATACAATAAAAATTCGATCATGCGAAAATTTAAGTTAAGAAGTTTGTTTTTAACTCCAGCGTCATACGTTAAAAAACAAGTAAAAAGTGTCAATCGGTGTTGCCGACAGATATCTGAGCCTCTCAGTGCACACACCGATTATCTTTTTCAATCCAATAGTTGAGAAAAGCGATGCTGAAATGTCTGTTGTTTTTAAAATCCCTTTATAATATGAATTCAATTTTACAATATAGAATGCATACGGCGTTAGTCTTTATTATTCAGGAAATATATTGTAAATATAAGAAGATATGGCGTTACCAAGGCCTTCGACACTTAAATTTAAGATTTTTTCAGAAATGGATTTAATCGCATATAGTTTGCGGAGGTTTCTGGAATTAGACACAGATTTTATAAGGTATATGTTTTTAACAAAGAGTTGATCATCTGTGGAGAGGTACCAGATAGACAACCTCTTCTCTAGGTTTGGCAAAACTACCAATTTGCTCGAAATTAAATTTACAAAATTTTAAAATGTTGACACTTTGTCATGGAGGTATCAGATGAAGTGAACCGACGGGTCCAATATTCGATCTATGATCTATGTAAAGTAAACATATTGCAATGTGCAAAGTTTCGATGATATTGGATATTCTGTACGCTTCATATAAGATCTACAATATATCTCTATCCTGGGCAATACTTCGCGATAGTTGCACCCTCTTGACCGATTAGAGCGACCAGAAAAAATACAGTTTTTGATCCATTGCATATGACTACTGATCATTACCAGAAATAGAAGCCTTTTTGGTCCGAACCGAATCTACATGCAAAATTTTATAACTGTGCCCTGTGGCCCATAACTGTGCCCTGTTCATTTTTACAAATTCTAATGGACAGAGGGACGGACACACATGTCTAGATCGAGTCAACTAGTCGACCAATTTTTCTCTGCGTTACAAACTCTTGGGCCACACAATGTTATACTCTTGCAACATAGTTGTGCAGGGTATAAATATTACGGAGTGCAAGTTTCAATAAAATTTGGATATTCTGTTCACATCATATGAGATTTACAAGTTCTCAAAATTAATTTAGTTTAAATCGGATGCTCTGGTCACATGGACATTTTCTGTGGGAGATACCGGAAGGAGTAAACCGATATTCCCCATTTTAGAACTTGTTTAAAGTTCTAATGAAATATTATGAGAAGCAAAGTTTGGATGAAATCGGACATTCCTTTCGCCTAACATTGGGTTTATAAATATTTACCTTTATAATTATTTTGACTATTTGTAAAGGAGGTATTTCCAAGGAGGTATCTTCAAACATTATATATGTGCACTGTTTGGTTCAAATTAATATTTTGATGAGACACACTTTTGCCGTAGCAATGTATCTACCATGATTAGCCATAAGGCTGGGGGTATAATTATGGTTATATTATTTTTAGGTATTATAGACCCTTGAATTTATAGTGAATTTTATAATTTAACTATGCAACAAAATCAACCTCATGATCTGGGGGATGGAAAGTCCTGGGCGAATATATTAAGAACACAAAAAAAAAAAAAAAAATCTCCCCTGGTCAAGTTTTCGAGTTCAAATGAATATTTTTATAAAACATATTCTCCTTCTATCTGGAGTCCTAGTGGATGAGATTTTTGAACTCCAAATATTCTACAAAAATGTCGCTCATAAGATTTTAAATAGAGTCCTCAAATACAAGCAATCGATATTCGTATGTTTAAAACAATATTTGTATTACGTTTATTTAAACATGTTGTCCAACTTTGTCAGTCAGTGTCTGCACGGTTTACATGGCCGTTAGTTAAATTGGCCATTCAAGTGTCATGTCTATGAATTCTGAAACGTGGCTATCATTTGTAACGAAATACTACCTCAACTACTGACCAAACACCAACACCACTACAACTACACACATTGTTCGGGCAATGACAATGTCCAATGTTTTTATGACGAGTGTCGCTGCTTAATATTCATGGCATCATTTCGCGGAGTGACACTTGAAATACTCGTGAGCGAACGAGTGAGTGCATTACGTTTAATGCCGATGTTAATGCAAATTGGACTTGCAGTTGGTCTACAGGCTGCCATTTAAAATAGACATTGACCGATATATTCATTAAAGACCAGTCGTCGGCTGCCGACTCATTGACAGAGTCCAATGTCAATGTCAAACATCATCATCATTATTATCTGAGGCGGTAATTTTGTTTTTTTTTTTTTTTCTTCACTGACAGAACAATCAACAGTGACGTCAAGTGAATGCAAAAAAAGGCGAAATAGAGGAACGAATTCGAAATAACGATAAATGTTTATGTTACGACAACGCCGATGCTCGCTATACTATTTATTGCAAACTAATTGGCCAGGCAAATAAAATCCATAAATGTAAATAATCCCAGAGGCATTAAAGACGCAATTAACGTCATTATTAAAGACCACAAAAACAACATCAGTGCACAAAAAAATAATTAAATAAATGTTTACCACAAAACGAGAAAAGAAAACACAAAAACCCACAAAAATTGGCACAAACAATTGATTATTGGGCGCGATAGGACCAAACAAGTCTGGACCTCGTTTTTTGTGTTTCTGTTCTATTTAATTGTTTTTTGTTTATAAACAAATCGAAAGAGATCACAGGCAAATGCATTTGTTTATATTTTGAATAAAAAAATGCAGAGGGGGAAAGAGGTTAAGACACTACCAAACATCCGTCTCCGATGACCTGTGATATATCATAGAACATGGTATGAATTACCAAAAAAATTCAACACGATGATTTAGTTCTAAAAGTGTATTAGAGTGTTAATTCGAATTTAAATGCAGAAAGTTTTTTTTTAATTTTATTGGATTAAAAAATCTAGGTCAGAAGAGAAGGATTGCTTAAAGTTGGAAATTTTAAATTGTGTGCTATAAGTGTACGAAAAGTGTGCTTCCGATGGTTTTAATGAAAATAAAAAAATAGGAAATAGGTAAATATGGTTTCAATTAAATGAACAGAGATGGAATCTTGAAATATGGGGACCCCCTCCTGATGAGAATTTATCATCACAATGTATAGTGACAGTTTTTGTACATAACTGATTCGTTTATTTTGAAAGTGTTTTAAGTCCTTTCTTGGGATCTGATACAAATCCAGGATTTCTAGAAATGTTTACAAAACATGTTACGTTATAAATTCTATTATATTTAAGGACACAAAGCCACAAGCAAAATTAATACGAACAATAATAATACTTAACAATAATTTTGAAAGGAATCGGGCCCATACCTTCAAAAATCTCAATATAAAAAAAAATTATCTTCGACCATTTCTCTGATTTTATCGACATTTTCGACGGTGCATCTTTAACCCTTTGAGCCCCGAATTTTTTCCGTAATCATAGAAAAATTTTCTGTTCACAGATTTAATGAAACTATTCTAGACTAGATATGGACAAAATTTGACATAGCTACATCCATTCATTTGGGAGATACAATACATTCTTTCTGAAAAATAAAAGCCCAATATGTATCAAGAAAACCAAATGCAAAATCGAAAAAATTATTTTAAATTCTTCTCTATATTCTGTTTTACAAGAAAAATAATAACATAATTTTGACTGTATACACAAATTAGTACTGTACTTTTTGTTCCCTTCTCTATATTAAAAAGCTCATAACTTAACCAAAAATTTGAATTTTTTAGATTTTTTTCTGATATGTGTCGTCTTGACATATGAAGGCCAAAGAATATATATATCTACTAGCAGCATATTAAATATAAGCTCTAAAACATTTTGTTGCCTGTGGGCAACATTGGGCCACAAACATCACAAAATTCCTGAACGGATCTTCGAAACCAAAATTGCACATAATTGGCTGTTACAGTATGGGAACCATAAAAATCATTCGCAATTTTATTTGCCTGGCCAATTAGTTTCAAATCTATCAGTACAGCCACCTACCGAAAAAAATAATGGATTTATTTTTCCCCAAACTAATATTACTAGCCACCCTAATGACCGCAATAAAAACTAGATTATAATACGTCATTTTGTGTTTTGATAATTTCATCCTGCCAAAAAAACACACACACAACAGACAATTTTCTTAATTGAACAAATATTGCAGACAAAAATCGATGCTGTGTAACAAAAAAAATATACAAACATATTTACTTGTCTTAATGTCGATTTAAATGTTCGCAAATCGTAAACACAACCCCTTGTAAATGGTTGGGTTGGCTAATGCCCACGTTTATGGCCATTTTCAAAATATAATTTAATTTACATCTTTGAAGCGCCCCGAATGCAAAACAAAAATAAACAAAATAGCCATGAATTTTTGGTGTTTATCATTTTTGTGGGGTATTAGCTGTTGCTGGCTTTTTAGTTAATTGCAAAAACATTGTATGTAATTAGTTTATTGATCCAGTCCGTGGTTTGTAACGAAGAGAGAGTAAATATTTAAATATTATTTTTGGATTACAATTTTTTATGAAAATATCATCGGTTCCTTCGTAAACTGTTGAAGAATGCAAAGGAAATGAGGTTGCTATAAGTAAACTGTTTATTTTATGATAGATTGTTGTCTCTGATACAATGTATGAAATATAATAAGTATAGGTTGTGAAGATTTGCAACAAATAAATTTCCCAAAAAGACATGATCCCACTCACATCGAATCATATCTGTAAAATCTTAAAAAGATTTTCTCTATAAAGTTTAGAGTTACCAGCAAAATTTCATTACGTCATAAAAATGGGTAAAAGGGCGAAGTAAACATATGAATATCGATTTCCTGTATTTGAGGACCTCATACAAAATCTTATGAGTGAAAAATTTCTGAATATATGGAGGTGAAAAACTTTCGTTTTGCACCGTTTTGTTGTGTTTTTTTTTTTTGTCATTTTAAAGGCAACTTCAAAATGACTCTCTCATAGAAGTCCTGCTCTCTATTTGCAAAAAACTCTAATATTCGAATTTCACAATCCTCCCTAGATACCAATTTTTTATCATTAAAGAAATTTTGCAATGTATGAACAAGATGTTAATCACTTGGTGCCAAGTCCGAATTGTATGGCGGATGCATTGAAACTTCCCAACCAAGCTTCCGAAGTTTCTGGCGAGTCACTGTAGATGTGTGTGGCCTAGCTTTGCCCTGGTAGAACACGACAAATCTCCTGTTGGGCCATTCTGGCCGTTTCTAGTCAATTACTATTTTCAACCGCTCCAGCTGTTGAAGGTAGAGATCAGAATTTAGCGTTTGGTCTTATAGAAGCAACTCATAATAAATAATACCCTTCCAGTCCCACCAAATGCATAGCAAAAACTTAAATTTTGCATAATTTTTCATTCAAACTTAAATGAAAATGGAAGATGAAGACTATTGTTTCACTACTTCGAGTGACTTCCCCACAAAGTGCTACAATTTTGAAAGCTTGGAAATTGGATTTGAAGGAAAATGATTTTCCCATTGGTTATCATTTCGATATCGTAATATTTCTATCATGGATATTTAAACTGTAACGAGGAACCTAATTTTCCACTTCTTCTGGTATCATTTCCTCAAAGGCTCAACATCTTGAAAACTTATAAATGTGGGACAAGGCGGACAACGCCAACGAGAGATTTGGAGATTATATATACATCCATTTTGGCGTCGAAATAAAACATGAGGCGACTTTCCGACTTAAAGCTATGAACGCGTGAATCAACACCGAATACAATAGACCGAATACAATGGTCTAAATTGTGCATTTATACAGAACATAAATTTAGTGCAAATAGATTGAGGGAATATATCTATCGGCAACATCGACTGCTGCGTATAACTACATACATTGATCATGGTATTGTATCGGAATTCCTTAAACAGTTTGAATACATCGACTGTATATTTGGTAAATTTCAATCAATCAAAAACAATGAAATTACGTTGTATTTTAAATGAAAATATTTCACCTGCGGTTATCAGATTTTGTACATACATATATACACATACACAAAATTAATGCACTACATGTTAATCGGTAAACATGAATATTTTCCTTAATTTTATATTAGTTTGATATTATATTGTTTATTTGTAAATCAGGCGGACATATTCTTAAAAGTATCCTTTGTTAATTTATACACATATCTTTCGACTCTAAATAAAAAAAATTTTTCAATTTTACAAAATTAATGTAGACTCCGCTCACTGTCACCTAAGGCCACCTATTGCACCCAATATTATATAAACGAATATTTGACTACGCCAACATGTTATTCTTTTCAAAATTTCATGTTCTCGTTGAATGTTCAGTATCATTAGAAATTGTTTGTTGTTTTTAGCTCACAGGCAAATATTTGATTAGTTTCGAACATTTGTTTATTTTCTTTCAATATTTAAATGTTGTTCCCCTGGAATGAATGAATGAACGAATGAAGACATGCAATTTGATGATTTGAAATTATGTGTTACGATACGAATGATGGTGCTTTTTATTTAACCACAACAAATCATTACAAAAGTATATTGACGGTTTTGGTAAAGGTGTTGTAGTTATTGTTGTGGTTGTTGGCTTCGTAAATGTAATCATTTTTTTAAAGTTTATTCTGAAAATTCAACAGTTTATCGTTGCAATTAAATGTAAATATTTATGGGTGTTTGTGGCACAATACAACGTCATTTCATTGTGGGATATAAATCAAATCTAAGTCATATTACTCAGCTATAAAAATATACAATGTAATAAACTAGATCATAATTCACAGAATTTGGATTATTAAGAATTATTAAATGAGTTGTTTATTTGCGCTATTATGGATAATAATTTAGTTAATAAATAAAATGACAAAACCAAACGATGCTAATAGTTTGATATATGTAAGATTTTAGATCTTCGCAATGCATTCTCTGTAGTCGATACAGAGTTTATTACTATGGGCTCTTCCGCAGATGTCGTTCTGTTTTTAAACACGATTTTCTGATCATCCAAATATTAAATGTCATTCTGAGAAGAAACATTATAGTTTTGAAAATGTCTTCAAATATACTAGTATCGTTTTCAATTAGAATAGGCTATAGTATAATATTAATGCTTTCATTTTGTGTCAAATCTTTGTAAAATCGTCCCGATCGATATTAGATACACTAGATTTGCGTACATTGAGTATAAACCTACTTTTACCAAAGTGATAAAAAATCTACCTTTTTGTGAAGAAAATTGTTCCAATTCACTTTAAATTAAATATTAATAATCAAAAAACATATAGAAAACGTTTTTTGTACTCTTATGGCTAATGATGGTACACTTTGATACGGCATAAATGCGTCTCATCGAAATATTGGGTTTAAACCCCATGTTTCTTAGGACCAAATCCCTTACCATTTTGGATTCGATTTACAACTGTCCGTTCTTCTGTCTGTCTGGCAAGCTGAGCACAATAACTCTCGGTTTCATACAAACTTTGCACATTGCAATATTTTTACCAATCCTAGATCAAGTTCAAGAACTCCCAAAATATGTTAATTCAACATTAAACAAATGGAATGCCCTATTTGATCGAAACTCTTAAAATGGTAATACTTTTACCAAAACTAGAATGTTTGACCCACAGTCAAGCTCTCGAACGGAGTTACCGATTTTATCCAAATTTGCATATCGTAATATCCTCCAGGATATCCTGCAGGAAGATAGAGAATATCAAACCATTTCTTCTGGTACCACCTTTGAAAATTTGTAAATATATATATATATATATATATATATATTGCGAACGGAGCATCCGACTTGTTCCAAACTCTATACATTGTAATATATATGGGAAATTACAAAAATCTTTTAAATTCCTTGAAACTGAGGTTTGCAAGGTTATAACTCCCGAAATATGAACATATTGCATATAATTTAAATTCATTTCTATAAAATGAAGTGTTCTTGTCAAAATCTTAAAATATTGGTGATAAATAATAAAAAATGGGTGAAAATGGGTTGAAGCCAACAAGTTTTTTTGTGTTCCTTCCTGATTTGTGGCTAAACTACACAACGCACAGACGCACAACGCGTTGCAGAATACCCCATGGGCAATATGGTTCTAATGTATGATTTTTCGATATAATCACTGCATCCACCCAAAATGGATGCTGACATTTTGAAGCCGGATTTCCGGTGTTTTTTGTATTTTTCTTATAATTAGGACGCGCATCCAGATAATGGATTATAGGATTGTAGAACTCGTGATTTTACTTCGTTTAGTGTATATCTCATGAATGTGCTCACCGTAGCTTCTTTGCAATTGGGTCCAAAGACGAAAATTTGGTGCGTAAATTTTTATATAAAACATATTTTTTGAGTCTAAAATTAATCTAATGAGCCCATCCATGTTCAATTCCGCCCAATAAAACGGCGGATATAGGTACCTTGAATGTGGGAAAAACTGCAAAAACTTATTTTGACAAATTCGCGAATATAATCGCGTTTTTCTTTGAATTGATTTCACACACATTCATTCTTGTGTTATCATATTCGCGAATCTGTTTAAAAATAGGTAAAAAATATATCGATACGCGAATAATATGCGTATTTTATCTAAAATCGATTATGGAGGCACATCCGCGGTTCTTAACCGATCTTTTTAAAATAGGTGTCCTTTTTTAGTAATTTTTAGGGTTTGTGCATAGTAAAGTGCATTGAACGGCACACTTTGGCCTCTTAACGAAACCTCGAAAAATGCATAATTATTGGAAGACATTGATTCGGTTTATACGAAAATCGTTGATAATTTTCATATACAGCAATATATTTGGTCATTTTTAAAGTCAAAACTCTTAACAGAGGGATCTACCGATATTTAACAATCATATAAAAGAATTTGTAGAAGAAATCGTCACTTGTTGTAGAAGATCTAGACTAAACCGTCTTATCTTAACCATACCAAAAAATCAAAAATTGAAAAAAAAAACATTTTGTTGCAATTCAAAAATTAATTTATTTTATTTTCAGATATTGTCATGCTTTTATTTGTTTTTCGCGACTATTAAACCGTACTTCAATGTGATTTAACTAGTATGCAAAGAAAGCAAAGGTGTTTAACCATTTGTCAAGAAATTCGCAAATTACAACAAATTGGATTGAATTTAATTTATATTTGAAATACAAGATTTAAAACCGCTATAACTTTTGTGCGCAGCATCCGATTTTGTGAACGCGTACAGATTTTGTATCAGCATATCTTCCTTAACCTATGTACCAAAAATAATGAATGTACTCGCAAAAAAAAATTCCAATTTTTTTTTATGGAATTTTAAAGGAATTTTGTAATTTCCCATATATTCAAACATCTTTTGAATCCGAAAATGACGGATCTGTCTTGATCGTTCCACTCCTTCTAGTACCTCCAACATAAGGCATTACATTTTTTTATATTTTTTAATCCCATGAGAATCTTAGTTATTCGATTCAATTTAATCAAATCCGGAAATACAGTTCCTCAAAGTATTTAAATTTATTTATTTATCAACAGTAAACGTAGATTGATTCCCATATTAAATCACATGGATCCACTCCCGCTGGTACCTTTTTCAAAAATTATATTTTTTTTTTTAATTACACAGTGACACATTTTTCAACTTTAAAATCTTGAACCAATCGAGACCCCCAAAATCATGAAGCTTGTGATGGTGGAAGAAAATCCCTAGCTGGGTTTTGCATTATTAGCTAAGGATTTCTTTTAAATTAATTTTTAAAATATTCGACTGGGGCGGATTTTAGCACAATTTTCGAATAATACGTACTTATTATTGAGTCTATATCTCGTGAACTATTCAAAATATTGCTTTTCTCTCTTAAGCAATATTTTTCCTCTTAATTAAGTCTACAATATTTCTCTTGAGATAAAATCAATAAAACAACAACATCATACTGAAAATAGCACAACTGCAAAAAAAAATTAAAATTTAGACATACTTTTTCCATGTTTTTCACACTTATTTCAGAAACTGCTACTGACTCGGACAAAAAATATATGACAAAAAGATAGCCAATAGCAAATCAAACAACTCTTCTTAAAACCCCGATTTCATTGGTTGACTCCTTCACATAGTTATAGCCTCACAAATTCATCAAAATGAACCAAAGAAATTCACTCCCAATTGTATGTTTATAGAAATAAAAATTGCTATGCTTTTTTCAATAAATAGGTACAAAATTGAAGTAAAAATTAAACATGGAAAAAGTAAGTCGAAATTTTAATTTTCTTGCAGTTGTGCTATTTTCAGTATGATGGTGTTGTTTTATGGATTTTACCTCAAAAGAAAATTTTTAGATCTAATTAAGAGGAAAAATATTGCTTAAGAGAGAAAAGCAATATTTCGAATAGTTTACGAGATATAGATATAGTATTATTCGAAAATTGTGCTAAAATCCACCCCAGTCGAATATTTTAAAAATTAATTTAAAAAAAAAACTTAGCTAATAATGCAAAACCCAGCTAGGGATTTTCTTCCACCATCAGAAGCTTCAAGATTTTGGGGGTCTCGATTGGTTCAAGATTTTAGTGCTGCACAGTGTTATTAGTTTCATAGTCTATGTGCTATTTGAATGTTTTCGACCGAAAAAAAATGAAATTGAATTTTATTATGATTAAATTTAATGGGTGTCAAAATTTACAAGTCTGAACTTTATTTCTTATTTCACTCTATCACGATTTATTCTGCAAAACAAATTCAGTCAAACGGATGCGTTAAAACAAAACGTAAAGCTTTTGAATAGCGCCATCTTGTGAAAACAAACCAAGTTAGTAAAATGTTAATTTGTTCTACAGTAGATGGCGCCCATGGTAATTTTGTATGTTTACTTACAAAAATACAGGAAACAATATAATTTTAACACGGAATAATTAAAACAAATTGGATTTATGTTTAAAAGTTATTTTTGAAATCATTGAATAATTATAATACATTCACTATATATTAAATGTCATGAATTTGGTTTTCGAAAATAAATCAATGAACAATATCCGTTATGAAAAGCGCCTAAAAGCTTACTCGGAATGAGTTGTTATCAAACACATTGGCTAATGTTGTTGAGCGAATATTATATTTGAAATTTCGTTTGAGATAGAAATTTGAATTAAGCCTACAATAAAGTTCGCAAAATAAATTCATGTTTTAATTATCATAAGTAAAAAATATATTATATATGGGCAATATTGCCCATTTTTTAATATTCAATTTTCAAAAAATCAGCTTTTTTGTTTTTGTGGCACATCAATGATTTTTGGTACACATATAGAGAAAAATGTTCTGACTCCGAAACCGTTCGCTATCAAATTTTTGGTTGATGCGCGCAAAAGTTATGGAGGTTTTAATTTTGAGCATAAGAAAAAAATCTTAAAAATACGCCGTTTATTATATTGACCAAAAACGTTGATATAGATCTTCCTCCGTAAAATAAGAATATGAATATATTATAATAATCGCGATAAAGTTACACATCGAAATATGAGAAAAATAAAAAATAGGAGATTACATCAATATTTTCATTATATTAATGGCATATACACACATAAAAATTAATTTAAAAATATCTACATAATCTAAACACCATGGTGAATCAAATGATATCAAAATCACACAAGTCCGTGTAGCGGTTTCTAAATCAAAGCGACAACAAAACAAGATATTGAGGAAAAATAGTTGTTTTTGGTTCAAAAAATAATGTCATCATATTTATTTTTTTAATTGTATACAAGAAATTTCAGAAAAAAATGTTGGGGTTATTCTGCTATTTTACCCGAATTTCGCCGAAAAATTGGCATATATATTAATAATCACTTTCTGTGTATAAGTATACGCCTTGCGGATTATATCAAGACCCTTCCGATAAATATTAGAATTCTATAAATAGGAATAAATCTTAAAATAAAATAATATTATGAAATATACATTTTAAATTTCGCGTAAATCGCGTAATTCTCAAAATTATTTGATGCGCATGCGGTTTCCAGGAAGTACTGAAGTTTATCTTCCAATCCATATATATTTTGCGAAATTTCATTTGACGGCTAAGATGTGCCACACGTTACATTGAAGTACCCAAAAAATCGTAAACCGCGAATAATTTCTGAAAACTCCATATGCCATTAACGCGCATCCGATTTCAATGTGCACCCTAAAAAAATACATCGATCTGTATCGATTTCAATGTGGTCCATTAAGAACCATGGATGTGCCAGCACAATCTATTTTTGAGAAAAATTGCGTACATCTATCTTTCGGCTGAAGTTTTTAAAGTTCTCTTTTCGAAAAAGATCAAAATCCGTATGAGGTCATTTATTGAAGCGGAAATGATACACAGAAAACGCAAATAAATCCGCGATATTTTCAAAAACATTTTTTGCCAAATTTCGTGTTTTTGGAAGGCCAGTTCCCGCCGTTCTAGTAGATGGATTTACACGAAGAAGATTTTATATCATCCGAAACGTAAAAAACCTTATTGATCACGGGTACCCATATCATTCAGTTGACAGATCTAAAAATTTGGCCCGAAAAATAGGTTTTTTAGAAATTTGATCGCACAAAATTCGCACCTTCGGATGAGTATTACTCTGAAGCTGTGCATACTACATACACAAAATACATATCAAATTACGCAGATTCGCGACTTCAATAATCTTATAATCGATTTTTATAAATTCCTGTTTGCGTATTAAAGCTAGAAGTAAAATTAAAAAAAAAACACTCAAAATCGAGCTTCAAAATGTCAGCATCATTTAATGGTAGATGCAGTTAAAGTTTTGAAAAATGATACATAAGGGGCGTAGTCCTTATTTTGTTGGCTTCTAATTTTATTTTGACACGAAGACCGTGCAATGAGTGGCTTAGTCACAAATCGATAGAGAACTGGTTCGCCTCAAACTGTTTTTACACATTTTTTTACATTAAAGTAGACACAGCTTCCACCAAAATAAAGTTTGGAGGTCAATATCATGAACAGTTTCAATTAACCCAAAATTATTCACTTTTTTTCATATACTTAAGTAGTTCCCGAGTTATAAAGGGGTGAACCGCTATGTTAAAAAAGAATATATGTATATATAGCCTTGCAAATTAATTTTAGCATTATTGCCCAAAAAATAGCTTTCATTTGAAGTGAATTGTGGTATAACCAGCTTAAGGAAAAAACCTTAAGTTGGTTAAATGTGAAGGTTTCGCTAACTGATTTCTTCGACAGCAATGACCCACAATGTTGTATGGTCAATAAGGAACACTATCTTCAACATAGGAGGATTGATAAAAGGATTGGAAAAAAGGATTGAAAAAAAAACCGCTAGTGTATATTATTTCTGAAGGGTATTACTTAAAAAGGGATACGTTAGCAATTGATGAATAAAAAAGTGGTTCATTTTTTCGATCAGACTTCTAAGGGGTAAATTCAGTCTCCATTACAATTCAAGGCAGATCCATCTATAACGGTGCTTCTCAATTTCAGAATTTCGATATATAACCAATATTATTTATGAGATTATAAGTAATTCTAAACAGAAATCTTAGCAAAATAGTTCCAAATCTTGATGTATATGACCGCAGTCATAGTCAAGCAGAATGTAATTTATGTTTATGAAAAAATAGAAACGTTCTACCGAAATACATTGTGTACAATCCGATTTTTAATTAATGACAAAACCTAATACTCATTCGAGTAGAGTAACTTCGGGTAATGTGGACCACCATTTTCTTTTTTTGATATTGTGGGCGTAACAACGGTAAAAAATAAAAACAAATTGTTTTCACAGCATAGTAGATTTGTTGGCTAATTATATTCCAGGTCAAAAATTATATATATTTGTCCATAAAAATGTTATTGCATTATATTTCAAAAAACTCTAAACTGCATATAAAAATAACTTGGCGGGTAATGTGGACCAGTATGTGTGGGTAATGAGGATCAGTAAGTTAAAAGTAGGTTGTGAATTAATTGTGATAAATTTCAATTAATTGCGCTCTTGGGTAACAATGAATGCAAAAATATATGGGTCCATGTTTTGGAATTGCCCCCATTTAAGGGTACCACCCCATTTGCGGTATTTTGAAGGTCCTTGCTTCATTATCCAACCGAGGCACCTATAATTTCGGATATCGAGTTCTCAGAGGATAGAATACCTCCTCGCATATTAAATGCGCCCTTGTTTCGAACTCGTCCTCATGAAAATGTCCCACTTTTTTATAGTGGTCCACATTACCCGACATTGTATATTTTTATTAAAAAATAATTATCGGCTTCAAAAATGAATAAAAATGTAAAAATAACCGAAAGTAATTACAGATAAACGTGTATTTTTGTTAAAGAAAACAAGAAAACCACATAACCTCTTTATATTCGAGAAAAACAAAATGCTCGGCTATTTTACAAAATCGTTCGACTATTGTGCTAAAAAAATTTCAAATCACACTTTTGCAATCAGAGCTACATTTTCACCTACTAAATTTTCAACATTGCAATTATTTATTAAAAACCAAGTTTGATGTTTGTTTTCACTAATTAGGAAAACATTTGTCAAGGCGGCATTGCATTATTTCAAGCATTTTCTTAGATATGGGGGGTGGTCCACATTTGACGCATGGTCCACATTACCAGAAGTTACTCTATTGTTGTAAAAACTCTCGAAACACTATAGACTATATATTCATCTTTTGAAACGATTTAAATATCTGAATTCGAGTATTATATTATAAAAGTTTTCATAAGTGATGTCTTATGTTTGAAATTAAAAATCTGTAGAGTAGCATATTTTTACACTTTATGACAAAATATTGAGCACTCCCCCCCTAAAAAAGTTACTGCTTTCCAGAACAATTTGATTCAATTTAAAATAAGCTCCCCATGGTACTTCTAACAGTTTGCATATGTAATAAATTGACATCCACACATATGCAGCCTTTATATATGTATGTTGGCGTTCCGTTTTTTAACGTTTCAATCCTGTTCGTCATATTTAAAATGAAATTAGCAGCACATATCGAAGTTAAGTGCACGTCAACAGCGATGCTAACTCAATCAAACGTGTGGGAATATTTCAACACGGAGCTGGCCATAAATGTGTGTTATGTATGTGTGTGTAACATTACTTCCGGTGTAAAATCACATTTATGTTGTACAGTCACCGCTCGTTATAATGGATACTCAGTTTAAGGAATTCGGGATATAACGAATGAGAAAAATATTTGCAATTGTACACTTCACGTTTTAACAGATGGATCTGACAATATATCAATCGGTGTACCGAGCATTGACTGTACTTAAGATTAAATACTATTATTTTAATAACGTAAATTGTTCATTTACCAGATGCAAAAAGGAATGCGTATAAAGTATCATATGAATCATATTTTTATTTGTTATATCACAATTGCCAAAAATAAACGACTATAATTATTGATGATTTTTTTAATAAAAAAATTTTCAAACACATTTTCAATTATTTGTTCCAAAACAAAGAGCGTAGTATCACTTACCTCCAATCATGGGCAGCAAATCCTGGACAATTTGTTTTGCACTGCTCACAGCGTACACCATCCTCAACTTCACGAATAATTACACCCTGGAAAGAAACACACAAACATAGAAACGAAATATGAGAAACCATATAATACACCCATAAGAGTGCACTTAATGGCTGCTGTCCGTAATTAGTGTTTCCTTATTGAATGGAGGTCAATTTGTTTCACATTTTATGGGGACAAAGTTCGGTATAAATAAATTAAAAAAGTTGGCTAAGGCCATTTAATGAATGAATTGCTTAATATTTGCTTGCCTTTGGAGCAATAAAATGCAAACACACCCTATCCTGTGAAATAAATTTAGAATAAGGCACCTGATATCATATATAGTACATAGATTTGGCTATTAGTTTTCATTTGACTGAAAATGATACCTGTAAACATAAAGAAATAACATGATCTGTAACTCTATTTTTAAGTTGCAGGAAAGAAGAAAATAAATTTAAGACATGTGGCATATTTTTAGGGTGTCACTGAAAATAGCTCGAGTGGTTTAATACAAATTCAGCCAGTCATTCCAGAATGATTCAGATTTTTGGTAAATATATGAGCAAAACTTTGAAACTACTAACATTAACAGATTATATAGCCATTTTTCGGACAGTGATTTTTAGAGTCCAAGTGGTAGTGGTTGCCGCAGTTGTTACCAATCTTGCATGGTCGTTAAAAACGAATTAGGATAAAGTTTCGACTAGATATTGGGTTGATATTTATGTTGAGCAGAATAAAATTCTATTCTACTCATCTGTTTGTTGAAATCACGAGTTTGGACTTTTCCACCTAATAATCTATAGTTTATCATTTTGGGTTCTTACAGGCTGGAAAATCTTCTTAGTAAAAATTTTCAATATTGGCCCACAAGAATATATAGTATAAAGGTTTTTTGTGGGCTCACATGCATATATATAGGTCCATATTTTGTCGTAAACTTCACATAAGGGTTGGGTCAATATTTTTTTATCCACATGTGTTAACTTTTTATCCGAAGTTTCTCATCGAAGTGTCTATAATTTGGCATATCGGATTCCTGGTGAATATAAATATCTTTCTAGAAATTATTAAATATAGGTTAATGTTTGAAATAATCCCATCCAAATGTCCCGTTATATTTTCTGTAAATTCAAGTTCCTGCCCTAGTGGTCCAACCGGAGTGCCTGTTATTAGGACCTCCTTGCAAAACTATATAGCCGCAATTTTAAATATTTTTAAAGGTCTTCATTTTAATTTTAAGTTACGAATACATTGAAACCCTTCTCGTTGATATACAATGGTGGCCAAAACTAAATCAATTAAAATTGCAAACGCAATAAATGAACTGTAACATTTTTAAAAATAGTAGTGTTTGGCGGGTTATTTGGGATACCATTTGTATTTTGTTTTTGCAAAATAGTCAGGCTTAATCCCAGCTTGTTGTTTTTATAAAAAACAACGCCTGACCACGAAGTCAGGCGCCAACGAAACGAACTTCTCATTGGGGTCGTATCGCTGGTAACGTAAGAACTTCGAATTGTCACAAGAGACATTTGGGTTTGAAAGGTTTTTTGTAAAGAAGCTATTAATAGCTTCTGGGGAGAATATCCCAACAAAAAACTAAGGGAACTGATGAGGATCAGTGGCGAGATCCGAAACTATAGTCATCCCTGCCTTACCCCTCGGCGGACAATGCCTTACATTCCCCACTAATAAATAGTTGTTTTTTATAAAAACAACAAACTGGGATTAAGCCTGACTATTTTGCAAAAACAAAATTTTTAAAAATAGTTAATTTATTCACTTATAAAAAACAAAAAAAATATATAAAAGAATTTTTTTTTCGAAATTAAATATAATCTATGGAAATTAAAATGACCCAATTTTTGATTGATCAATACTAGAAAAAGTTTATGATTCTTTCTTTCAAATAAATTTAGCTAGCAATCGACCGCCTAACAATTATTTTGGATATATTGGATATATTATGGATATATTGGATATATAATAACTCACATTCCGAACCTTTGTTTATTTGTGAACCTCTTTTGATTTAGCTATTTATGATACTCCAAGGAGTTGTCTACAGGTCTAAAAACTGATGATTGTATTGGCCATTATAAAACCCATATTTCGGTGTATGTTTGACGTTATTGTCAAGCTGAAACACGTGAACAAAACCTGATTAGTGAACTGGATTCCTTTTTAACCCATCCTTGGGTTCCACATCCATGGGGAAAACATCACCATTATCTTCTATATTACTTTCTTCTAAAACTTCTTCATCTACAGGGTAAACGACTTCTTTTTCCTGTTTCCTAAGATCCGTTCCGTTGAACTGCTTCGGTAAACTCCTGGGTTTCTTCTTGTTTCTGCTTTTCATAGACTTTTGGTTCTAGTTCATGTTTTTTTTTTCAGTGGACTGTCTCAATCATTGCCGTTTGTAAATAAATTCCCTCAACAGTAAGGGCTTGCCGGGGGCACCAAAATGTCATTGGAAGATTTCAGCTTACATCGTAATATATGTCGGCCATACGATTCAATTTGAAGAACATATCTTCCGAAAACTCCACATTTGAAACTTTTGGAATCAACTTTCTGATCTCCATAGATGATGTCTTCAAATATTCCATTTCGGTTAGGGCTTTCTTTATTAACATTGTAGGCAATTCATTTTTCACTTCATTGCATCGACTAATCACATAATCGGCTTCATTGTATATTTCCTCTAATGCGAAATTCTGGAGTTCTTGGCGTAGATCGAACAATAGAATTCCAGTTAATCCCGCTTGATACCATCCACTTCCTTTACAATGGTTTCACACATTTGGGTCACCTGCACCAGATCTGATTTTATATCTTCATCTTGATTTCGGATGCAAGTTGCTTCAGTTCAGCCAACTTGTCTTTAATAATATTTACCCATTCCTTTAGTAGACCTCCTGGCCGGAAGAGTATTCTTTCCGTTAAATATGCACCTATGACGTTTATCTCCTGTGCGCCTCGATTAAACCGCCTGTACGTTCTCGTTCTCTCCTTCTCATCAAGTCGTTTTTCCAAAGACTCTATGGAAAAATCTAATTCTTTCTCCATATTTTTTTTAATAAAAAACTGTTCACCTCGTGAAACAAAACACAGCCACAGCTCGCCTGTATAAAAAATAAACTATTTGTTCTAATAACAGAATTTGATATGTGGAGAATTTTCCCATCGTGTGTGACATAAAATCTCAATACAAGCAACCACTTTTTTATCAGCGTTGCATGTGGGGTTTTAGACTCTTATCATAAAACACTCCATCGACCGATGTAATACAAAATTATGTTCAAAGTATTTTGAACACCTCGGATCATAACTCCATCGGGCTTTCTATGTTATATAAGTGTATAAGAAATTAAAAAAATTATATAAATGTTATAAAATCAATAACAAAATAGACGTCCCGAAAGTATAACTTACAAAATGGTTATTAAATTGATTATCAGTGGACACAAACGTGCCTAAGATTCAAATATAAATACTAAGATTCGTTCGGATTTTATACCTCTCCAAGAGATATACTCTAATATGCAATTAGGGTTCTAAAGAGAAAATAAAATAATTCCAAATGTTTAAATGTCATAGTACTATTTCGCCATGTCTAACTTATTTTCTAATTTAATCGGTTTTTCTGTTACATGCTAATGTATTGCAGTGGAGACACTTTAAAATGTTGACCTTTGCTTAATTAAAACAATTTTGTTCATCCGTGTTAAGTTCGACGTCAAATAATTTTCTTCTTTCACTCTCAAAGAAAACCAGCCAAAAGTGTAACACTAAAATACTAACAAACTCAGACAAAGTATTTCCGACTATTCTGCCCAAAAGTACGGAAGTATGAAAATCCATTCATGTGAAGTGCATTTTTTTAGTCTTTAGTTTGCCGTCTTTTGTGATGTTTTTTGTTTTTTCAAAGGACAAGGCTTGCACATGTTCTACACTCTGTGAAGAAGCCAACACCACTTCATCTAATGTCACCCATCAGTAGTCGTCTAATTGGATGTAGGTCATCGATTTTTTTGCGTGAACTTTGTGCAAAAAGGAATTGTGTCGTCAACTTGAGGGGTGTTGGAAAATAAAACAGCCTTAGTGCACAGAACAGAACGGAGAGTCACTTAGGTAAACCGAAACGAATGTCGTTGCAGCAGCAGCCGGTTGGCTCAACAAAAAAGTTTTGGTTTTCTAGTAGGGTGAGATGCGAGAGTGTTTTTAGGGGGAAATTGTTATAAAAACAGAGACATTTTGTAAATAAGATTGAAAAAGTCTTTTGGTTTTTTGACTATAAAAGCTATTCATAAATGAACGCTCTCAACGACTTCCCTCTCATTCAGTAGAGATGAAAAGGGGTGAATTGGATTCACTCTCATTTCTATCCACCCTTTTCATTTTAAAAAGTCATTTTAAGACACTATAAATGTTGAGTGGAGTGCACTGTAATGGGGCATTGTTGTTCCACTTTTGTAATATAAAGGACACTCTAAGGAATGTTGTTGCACACTTACACAATATCAGTGGCAGACGACATGCATTGCTATGTCTGTAGGTTTTTGTTTATAAGTTAACTCATTACATTTGTACTTGAAGGAAATGAGTTCTTTAAAAGCCTACATTTAAGGATGTGGATATTAGAGTGGGATGGCAAAATGTATTAAATTTGAATATATTAAGTGATTGGCAATGGATGTTTGTCCAAGGATTGCAGTTGGAGAAATATGGTGGGTATTTTAAACTTTTTTACGAGATCTAATACATAAATACATACGTTTGATTATCACATTTTTTTCTGTTATGTTGACACACATGCCTCTTATACACTGCGTGTCATAACTATAGAAGCACCTTTAATTCAATTCGTATGTTAGTGGACAATTAAAATGGACACATTAAGTTATTGTACACAGTAAAATGACCAAAATCACATATTATTCAACGAAAATAATTGATTTCTTCTATATGGTTTCGCCTAATTCTGCAATCTTAAGTTTATTGGTGTTGCATAACTATAGAGCACTTTTACAAAATAAAAAATATCTTTAATAAAATAACTTTAATAAATAATGGGTAGGGCCTCCCTTATTTTGAATAAGTTAAAAAATTCTGGCCATCATACTGTCTATCAATTTTTTTTCGCAAATCTTCATCGATTGACCGCCATTAATCCATAATTACTTCTTTGATGTTAAAAACAGTCTGGTATTGGCGGTTGTCAGCATAGACACGACGAGTTAATGGGTCGATTATGGATGGTAACCATAGTTTAGTGGAGTTGCCAGTTGCCAAATTTGAATTATGGATGGCAACTGTTGTCAACTTCAGTTGCTTCAAATAGAAGTTTTCGGCAACCATTTATTCCTGGTTGCTGTTTAGTCGTGTTTACTTCAAAATGGTGAACATCTTTTTTGGGTCCATGATATGTACGTGTGTGCCATCTATACATTCGATAACACCCGTGAACTTTATTTTCGAATAAAAAAAATGTTTATTCTCCCCTTTTTCCTGCTCTGGTAACAATCCACACAGTTTTTCCTATATTATCCGGACATCTTCAGTAAAAACCACCGATATTCTGGGTTGAGCGATGTCAAGGTTGAAGTCATTGCCATGGGACTTTTGAAAACTTCCCTCCAAAAACCTCCGTGCTGCACACACTTTTAAGAGAGAAGGAATTGCTGTTGACCGTCGGGCTTTTCGGTAGCTGAAAATACGCCTTAAAGCAAAAATGAGCAGTTGATTGAACATTTCTCCAAACATCACAGTACGGATGACAGTGCTTTATCTCCATAAATGCCTTCTAATAGATGATACGCCTTGCACATCATTTTCATCATCAAAAAATAGTTCCAATGAGCTTATCATCACTTAAAATTAGTTTTTCTGAAATACTCAATTCAATTTTTTGTTTGTTTACACTATTTCTAGTTGTAAAAGTGTCAAAGCAGTATTATCGACTGCAACTGAGAAAAGTTGATATTCATAATGTTAAATTTTATTTCAGTGGCGTTGCCAGTTGAAATCGCAACTGGAGTTTGGTTGCTTTCTATAATCGACCCATAAGATTCCCCCTATGTTCTCGATCGGAATTACATGCGGACCAGTTCATACATTGAATATTTTTTAATTTTAACCATTCTAAAGTATGGCGACTTTTATGAACTGACGCGTTATCCTGCTGAAAAGCCAATCCTTCATCGTTGCTGCTTTCCCAAAATGGCAATAATTTGTCTTCCAAGACTTGAACGTACTCCATTGAAATCATCCGACAACTAGGAAATGCCAAATCAAGCATTCCGTCATCCAATATAAACCAAACTTTGTACAACATATTATTTTTACCAAGCCTAGATCAAATAGGAAGATGGTACGTCCCAAAAAAGGGTCAACATTTCAATATTTATAAACCCAATTTTAGGCGAATTGAATGCTCGATTTAAGCTAAACCATGATATTTATAAATCCAATGTTAGGCAAACGAACTGTCCAATTTGAAACAAACTTTGCACAATCTATTATCGCCATCAAGTTTACATCAAGGCCGAAGATGAGACTCCACTCCTTCAGGTACCTCCACCACAAAATGTTCAACATCTTACTAAAAATTAATTTTATAATATCATGCGAACAAACTATCCGATTTGAACCAAACCTTGGACAACCTATTACCTTTACAAATCTTAGATCAAGTCCGAAGATGGGACCCGTCGGTCCTCTCCTTCTGGACATCCCCCCCACAAACGGCTAAAAATTTTAAATACTGTTCAATTTTATTTGAAGTGAATTGTATAATGGTTTTGATCAATAATATATTCGATACATATACCTTATATAAAACGAATAATGAAACCTGTGTGTAATCCCGAAGAACTCAACCAACGTATTCTCCAGACTTAAAACCCGCTGGCTTT
>NW_026879101.1:0-26057 GCF_032173495.1 Musca vetustissima
TGCTGCTTCATTTTTAATTCATCTAATTGCAAAATGTATCAAACGATGATCATCAAGGTGACCTTCAATAGAACCAAGCGGCAACAACAACAAAACAATTGAATAAAAAAACAACAATTTCTTCTCATTGCGTTGCATTGGTTTTGCGAAACGATCGGCACATGTCTTCGATTAGATTCAATTCAATGAATATGTTGCTTTGTATTTTCTTCTTTTTCAATTTATTTCAAATAGATTTGGATTTAACATTGCTGATTGAGGAATTTTTTCTAATAGAAAATTCTCAATTCTTTTAAGAAAAAATCCGTACCGAATACTTTTCTGGGGCCGGCCCACACAAGAGGCGTGGATTTTTTAAAGAATATTTTTCTAAGGCTCTACAAAAGGCGTGGATTTTTTAAAGATTTTTTTCTAAGGCTCTACAAGAGGCGTGGATTTCTTAAAGAATATTTTTCTAAGGCCTCACAGAGGCGTGGATCTTTTAAAGAATATTTTTCTAAGGCTCCACAAGAGGCGTGGATTTTTTAAAGAATATTTTTCTAAGGCCTCACAGAGGCGTGGATTTTTTAAAGAATATTTTTCTAAGGCCTCACAGAGGCGTGGATTTTTTAAAGAATATTTTTCTAAGGCCTCACAGAGGCGTGGATTTTTTAAAGAATATTTTTCTAAGGCCTCACAGAGGCGTGGATTTTTTAAAGAATATTTTTCTAAGGCCTCACAGAGGCGTGGATTTTTTAAAGAATATTTTTCTAAGGCCTCACAGAGGCGTGGATTTTTTTAAAGAATATTTTTCTAAGGCTCCACAAGAGGCGTGGATTTTTTAAAGAATATTTTTCTAAGGCCTCACAGAGGCGTGGATTTTTTAAAGAATATTTTTTCTAAGGCCTCACAGAGGCGTGGATTTTTTAAAGAATATTTTTCTAAGGCCTCACAGAGGCGTGGATTTTTTAAAGAATATTTTTCTAAGGCCTCACAGAGGCGTGGATTTTTTAAAGAATATTTTTCTAAGGCCTCACAGAGGCGTGGATTTTTTTAAAGAATATTTTTCTAAGGCTCCACAAGAGGCGTGGATTTTTTAAAGAATATTTTTCTAAGGCCTCACAGAGGCGTGGATTTTTTAAAGAATATTTTTTCTAAGGCCTCACAGAGGCGTGGATTTTTTAAAGAATATTTTTCTAAGGCCTCACAGAGGCGTGGATTTTTTAAAGAATATTTTTCTAAGGCCTCACAGAGGCGTGGATTTTTTTAAAGAATATTTTTCTAAGGCTCCACAAGAGGCGTGGATTTTTTAAAGAATATTTTTCTAAGGCCTCACAGAGGCGTGGATTTTTTAAAGAATATTTTTCTAAGGCCTCACAGAGGCGTGGATTTTTTAAAGAATATTTTTCTAAGGCCTCACAGAGGCGTGGATTTTTTTAAAGAATTTTTTTCTAAGGCTCTACACAAGAGGCGTGGATTTTTTTAAAGAATATTTTTCTAAGGGCCATCTAAGGCATGGAGTTTTTAAAGAATATTTTTCTAAGGGCCATCTAACGCATGGAGTTTTTAAAGAATATTTTCCGAGAGGCTATCAGGGCAAACATTTTTTATTTATCGAAGAGGTTTATCTCATTTTATTTGTCCTACCATCTGCCTCCTTAGTAAATCATGTCACTGCATATCAGTTCTCTCCCCAAGGAGTAACTACAATTCAATGCCATCTCATTACCGACACATCCATCATCCTCTAATCATTAACAACAAATCTAAACATCCTCCATAAAAAAATCATCCCCAAAACAAATCATTACTCATTATTTTGGAGCGAAAGAAGAAGCAACATTTTCATCTCGAATGAGGTAGCTTTTCTTTCAGTCTTTAAGATGTCTTCTTTAATTAAACTACAAATTTAGAAATGACGAACACTCAATTGTCTCAGGTTCCAGGCATCCAAAATGGTAGTGGGGTCATAAAATCAGAGGGTGGATTCTGGTGTCCCATCAAAAAGTCATAAAGGCACACGAAAATCTCATAAAAACGACAAATTTACAATTATCATTTATTTCGATCCTCCTCCTTCGTCCAATTATGTTTCAATCTGCTGTCGGAGTGTGTTCGAAATATTCTGGAAGATTATGTGCAACGATTTACGTCATGCCTCGCTTTACACACGAGTGGGTGCATTTTCACGCCAAACATTTGAAAATGATGGGGAGGAAAGGGAAACCATGGGAGAAGATATAAGCCTTGGGGTGATAAGGAAAATATACCTTGGTCCTGAGGCCTGAAAACTATTCTTTGTTACTAATGTCTGGGTTTTTTTATATTGAAATACCTCATTAATCGAAGGTCCCTGTTTTTCGACTGAAAAAATCATTATGCCTCTTGAGCTGACTATAGAAACAAACTCGTCAATTCTCTTGTCGAACTTTTGTTTCTATTGAAAAAATCGTCCGGCCTCTGGTCGAACTTTTGTTTCTATTGAAAAATTCGTCAGGCCTCTGGTCGGACTTTTTTTCTATAGAAAACAAATTGTCAGGCCTCTGGTCGGACTTTTTTTCTATAGAAAAAAAATCGTCAGACCTCTGGTCGGACTTTTTTTCTATAGAAAAAAAATCGTCAGACCTCTGGTCGGACTTTTTTTCTATAGAAAAAAAATCGTCAGACCTCTGGTCGGACTTTTTTTCTATAGAAAAAAAATCGTCAGACCTCTGGTCGGACTTTTTTTCTATAGAAAAAAAATCGTCAGACCTCTGGTCGGACTTTTTTTCTATAGAAAAAAATTCGTCAGACCTCTGGTCGAACTTTTGTTTCTATTGAAAAAATCGCCCGGCCTCTGGTCGGACTTTTTTCTATAGAAACAAATTCGTCAGGCCTCTGGTCGGACTTTTTTTCTATAGAAAAAAATTCGTCAGACCTCTGGTCGGACTCTTTTTCTATCGAAAAAAAATTCGTCAGACCTCTGGTCGGACTTTTTTTCTATCGAAAAAAATTCGTCAGACCTCTGGTCGGACTTTTTTTCTATAGAAAAAAATTCGTCAGACCTCTGGTCGGACTTTTTTTCTATAGAAAAAAATTCGTCACGCCTCTGGTCGGACTTTTTTTCTATAGAAAAAAAATCGTCAGGCCTCTGGTCGGACTTTTTTTCTATAGAAAAAAATTCGTCAGACCTCTGATCGGACTTTTTTTCTATAGAAAAAAATTCGTCAGACCTCTGATCGGACTTTTTTTCTATAGAAAAAAATTCGTCAGACCTCTGATCGGACTTTTTTTCTATAGAAAAAAATTCGTCAGACCTCTGATCGGACTTTTTTTCTATAGAAAAAAATTCGTCAGACCTCTGATCGGACTTTTTTTCTATAGAAAAAAATTCGTCAGACCTCTGATCGGACTTTTTTTCTATAGAAAAAAATTCGTCAGACCTCTGATCGGACTTTTTTTCTATAGAAAAAAATTCGTCAGACCTCTGATCGGACTTTTTTTCTATAGGAAAAAATTCGTCAGACCTCTCTGGTCGGACTTTTTTTCTACAGAAAAAAATTCGTCAGACCTCTGGTCGGACTTTTTTTCTATAGAAAAAAATTCGTCAGACCTCTGGTCGGACTTTTTTTCTATAGAAAAAAATTCGTCAGACCTCTGGTCGGACTTTTTTTCTATAGAAAAAAATTCGTCAGACCTCTGGTCGGACTTTTTTCTATAGAAAAAAATTCGTCAGACCTCTTTGGTCGGACTTTTTTTATAGAAAAAAATTCGTCAGACCTCTTTGGTCGGACTTTTTTCTATAGAAAACAAAATTCGTCAGGCCTCTGGTCGGACTTTTTTTCTATAGAAAGAAATTCGTCAGACCTCTCTGGTCGGACTTTTTTCTATAGAAAAAAATTCGTCAGACCTCTCTGGTCGGACTTTTTTCTATAAAAAAAATTCGTCAGGCCTCTAGTCGGACTTTTTTATTTTCCAAATTCTATCATTCCACTGTATAGTCCCCAAAAATCGCCCTCTCTTTTCGTTTGACTTACACGAAGTAGATAATAATTGTTCCGCCATACATTGTAGTACTGAACAATGTTTATACAAACGTTTCTAAATGAGAAGTATTCTATTTTTTGTACCTCAAGAATAATTATCCATGGTGTAACTGACAAGCAGAATACAAAGATACACACACTCACAGCCATACACTTTTGGAAATAAAGAGTATCATTAAACCTGAATAGCATTTTCCAAAGAATTTCAGTTCAAATTTTGAATAGAAGATTCATTACCCCGAAGACGAAGAACAAGAAGATGGGAAAAGGGTAAAAGGTGTGTTGATGAAGGTGGAGGTTGGTGGTGGATGGAGGAGAACAAATGCAATTACAATAGAACCGAAACGATGGTGTTCGGCGATGGTGTTGCCGTTGATGATGATGGAGAGATGACAATAGACGATGGTGATGATGAAGGGAAATTACGTTGCACCCATGGTAAACAGCAATCGTGGGGAAGATAATGAACTGCCACAACAACAACTACAACAAGGGACACAAAACTAGATGAGAATACCGCCGCAACAAACAATCAACGAAAGACGTCAAACACACCACTTGGAAATGCCAGACATTGTGGCACATCGAAGTCAGTTGCATTCAGTTATTTTTTTTTGTAATTCCATTTTCATTGTTTACCTTAGATGGGTGTGTGTGTGAAAGTATGTGTATGAGTGTGTGGGTTTCTTTTATAATCAATTTTTTATAGAATTGAAGAACAACAAAAACCATAAAATTGTAAAGAATATTGCCCTGTTTGGAAAATTGTGGACTCGAAATAATCCCCTCCTCAAGTAATCAAATAATCTGATCATCTGTTGTCCCAATCGACAACAATCGGTTTGGTTCGTCATGTTAAGGGCCCATAAAGATTAGATACCATGTAAGCCTTATTAAGTGTCTCCAATGACTTGGAAATTGTAAGTGTTGTTCTATTATTATATAAAGCAGAGGAGGAGGACAATAATAATCTTTAATTTTCTTGCAGGGTGAGAGATTAGGGAGAAGCAAAATAATTAGAAAATTATAAAAAGAAAATTAAACAATAAATCATTCCTAGGGAATTAAGAATATAGAAAAATTTTGACCAGAGGTCTGACGATTTTTTTTGTATTGAAAAAAGTTCGACCCGAGGTCTGACGAATTTTTCTTCTATAGACAAAAATGTACGACCAGAGGCCTGACGAAATTTTTTTCTATAGAAAAAAGTCCGACCAGAGGTCTGACGAATTTTTTTCTATAGAAAAAAAGTCCGACCAGAGGTCTGACGAATTTTTTTCTATAGAAAAAAAGTCCGACCAGAGGTCTGACGAATTTTTTTCTATAGAAAAAAAGTCCGACCAGAGGTCTGAAGAATTTTTTTTCTGTAGAAAAAAAGTCCGACCAGAGGTCTGACGAATTTTTTTTCTATAGAAAAAAAGTCCGACCAGAGGTCTGACGAATTTTTTTCTATAGAAAAAAAGTCCGACCAGATGTCTGACGAATTTTTTTCTATAGAAAAAAGTCCGACCAGAGGTCTGACGAATTTTTTTCTATAGAAAAAAAGTCCGACCAGAGGTCTGACGAATTTTTTTCTATAGAAAAAAAGTCCGACCAGAGGTCTGACGAATTTTTTTCTATAGAAAAAAAGTCCGACCAGAGGCCTGACGAATTTTTTTCTATAGAAAAAAAGTCCGACCAGGGGTCTGACGAATTTTTTTCTATAGACAAAAATGTCCGAACAGAGGCTTGACGATTTTTTTCTATAGAAAAAAAGTCCGACCGGAGGTCTGACGAATTTTTTTTTATAGAAAAAAAGTCCGACCAGAGGTCTGACGAATTTTTTTCTATAGAAAAAAAGTCCGACCAGAGGTCTGACGAATTTTTTTCTATAGAAAAAAAGTCCGACCAGAGGTCTGACGAATTTTTTTCTATAGAAAAAAAGTCCGACCAGAGGTCTGACGAATTTTTTTCTATAGAAAAAAAGTCCGACCAGAGGTCTGACGAATTTTTTTCTATAGAAAAAAAATCAGACCAGAGCTCTGACGAACTTTTTTCTATAGAAAAAAAGTCCGACCAGAGGTCTGACGAATTTTTTTCTATAGAAAAAAAGTCCGACCAGAGGTCTGACGAATTTTTTTCTATAGAAAAAAAAAGTCCGACCAGACCCTGACGATTTTTTTTCTATAGAAAAAAACGTCCGACCAGAGGCCTGACGAATTTTTTTCTATAGAAAAAAAGTCCGACCAGAGGCCTGACGAATTTTTTTCTATAGAAAAAAAGTCCGACCAGAGGCCTGACGAATTTTTTTCTATAGAAAAAAAGTCCGACCAGAGGTCAGACGAATTTTTTTCTATAGAAAAAAAGTCCGACCAGAGGTCAGACGAATTTTTTTCTATAGAAAAAAAGTCCGACCAGAAGTCCGACGAATTTTTTTCTATAGAAAAAAAGTCCGACCAGAGGTCCGACGAATTTTTTTCTATAGAAAAAAAGGCCGACCAGAGGTCTGACGAATTTTTTTCTATAGAAAAAAAGTCCGACCAGAGGTCTGACGAATTTTTTTCTATTGAAAAAAAAGGCCGACCAGAGTTCTGACGAATTTTTTCCTATAGAAAAAAATTCGACCAAAACCCTGACGATTTTTTTAAAGAACTTCATACCAATTAGGTATTTCTATATAGAAAAAACCCAGACCTTAGTAGTATAGGATATTTTTGAGGCCCTTATAACCAAGGTATATTTTCCCTATCACCCCAAGGCTTCTTTCTGTCTTCTCCCATGGTTTCCCTTTCCTCCCCCATCACTTCCAAATGTGTGGCAATGACGAGAACTGACGAGAAAATGCACTCACTCGTGTACATTGCGGGGCATGACATAAATCGTTGCACATAATCTTCCAGAATATTTTTGAACACACTCTGACAGCAGAATAGACACATAATTGGACGAAGGAGGGGGATCGAAATAAATGATAATTGTAAATTTGTCGTTTTTATGAGGTTTTCGTGTGCCTTTATGTCTTTTTGATGGGACACCCAGTACCCACCCCCTAATTTTATGACCCCACGACTATTTTGGATGCTTGGAACCTGAGACAATTGAGTGTTCGTCATTTCTAAATTTGTAGTTTAATTAAAGGAGACATTTTAATGACTGGAAGAAGGACTACCACGTTCGAGATGAAAATGTTGCTTCGTTATCTCCCCCTACAATAATGAGTAATGATTTGTTTTGGGGATGATTTTTTTATGGAGGATGTTTAGATTTGTTAATGATTAGAGGATGATGGATGTCTTGGTAATGAAATGGCATTGAAATGTCGTTACTCCTTGGGGAGACAACTGATATACAGTGACATGATTTACTAAGGAGGCAGATGGTGGGACAAATAAAATTAAATTACCCATTACTAGAAATTAAAAAAACAAATCTTTAAAAAAGTAATCTTTAAAAAATCCACGCCTCTTTTAGAGCCATAGAAAAAATTCTTTAAAAAATCCACGCCTCTTTTAGAGCCATAGAAAAAATTCTTTAAAAAATCCACGCCTCTTTTAGAGCCATAGAAAAAATTCTTTAAAAAATCCACGCCTCTTTTAGAGCCATAGAAAAAATTCTTTAAAAAATTTACGCCTCTTTTAGAGCCATAGAAAAAATTCTTTAAAAAATCCACGCCTCTTTTAGAGCCATAGAAAAAATTCTTTAAAAAATCCACGCCTCTTTTAGAGCCATAGAAAAAATTCTTTAAAAAATCCACGCCTCTTTTAGAGCCATAGAAAAAATTCTTTAAAAAATCCACGCCTCTTTTAGAGCCATAGAAAAAATTCTTTAAAAAATCCACGCCTCTTTTAGAGCCATAGAAAAAATTCTTTAAAAAATCCACGCCTCTTTTAGAGCCATAGAAAAAATTCTTTAAAAAATCCACGCCTCTTTTAGAGCCATAGAAAAAATTCTTTAAAAAATCCACGCCTCTTTTAGAGCCATAGAAAAAATTCTTTAAAAAATCCACGCCTCTTTTAGAGTCATAGAAAAAATTCTTTAAAAAATCCACGCCTCTTTTAGAGCCATAGAAAAAATTCTTTAAAAAATCCACGCCTCTTTTAGAGCCATAGAAAAAATTCTTTAAAAAATCCACGCCTCTTTTAGACCCATAGAAAAAATTCTTTAAAAAATCCACGCCTCTTTTAGAGCCATAGAAAAAATTCTTTAAAAAATCCACGCCTCTTTTAGACCCATAGAAAAAATTCTTTAAAAAATCCACGCCTCTTTTAGAGCCATAGAAAAAATTCTTTAAAAAATCCACGCCTCTTTTAGAGCCATAGAAAAAATTCTTTAAAAAATCCACGCCTCTTTTAGAGCCATAGAAAAAATTCTTTAAAAAATCCACGCCTCTTTTAGAGCCATAGAAAAAATTCTTTAAAAAATCCACGCCTCTTTTAGAGCCATAGAAAAAATTCTTTAAAAAATCCACGCCTCTTTTAGAGCCATAGAAAAAATTCTTTAAAAAATCCACGCCTCTTTTAGAGCCATAGAAAAAATTCTTTAAAAAATCCACGCCTCTTTTAGAGCCATAGAAAAAATTCTTTAAAAAATCCACGCCTCTTTTAGAGCCATAGAAAAAATTCTTTAAAAAATCCACGCCTCTTTTAGAGCCATAGAAAAAATTCTTTAAAAAATCCACGCCTCTTTTAGAGCCATAGAAAAAATTCTTTAAAAAATCCACGCCTCTTTTAGAGCCATAGAAAAAATTCTTTAAAAAATCCACGCCTCTTTTAGAGCCATAGAAAAAATTCTTTAAAAAATCCACGCCTCTTTTAGAGCCATAGAAAAAATTCTTTAAAAAATCCACGCCTCTTGTAGAGCCATAGAAAAAATTCTTTAAAAAATCCACGCCTCTTTTAGAGCCATAGAAAAAATTCTTTAAAAAATCCACGCCCCTTGTAGAGCCTGTCGAAAAATATGCTTTAAAAATCCACGCCCCTTGTAGAGCCTGTCGAAAAATATTCTTTAAAAAATCCACGCCTCTTGTAGATGGTCCTGTCGAAAAATATTCTTTAAAAAATCCACGCCTCTTGTAGATGGGCCTGTCGAAAAATATTCTTTAAAAAATCCACGCCTCTTGTAGATGGGCCTGTCGAAAAATATTCTTTAAAAAATCCACGCCTCTTGTAGATGGGCCTGTCGAAAAATATTCTTTAAAAAATCCACGCCTCTTGTAGATGGGCCTGTCGAAAAATATTCTTTAAAAAATCCACGCCTCTTGTAGATGGGCCTTAGAAAAATATTCTTTAAAAAATCCACGCCTCTTGTAGATGGGCCTGTCGAAAAATATTCTTTAAAAAATCCACGCCTCTTGTAGAGCCTTAGAAAAATATTCTTTAAAAATCCGAATCTGGATTTTCCTCAGTAATTTTCTCATCCCGTACCTACCCTTGTAAATTCGATTTATCTTCCACAAATCAATTCCGACCCAAACGAAATTGTCGTCCAAGCAAGTAGGTCAGCAAAAATGATGTTCTATTTTGTTGATAACCATCAACAACCGGTGTTTTTCGAAATTAATCAACAACAATGTTGTTGCAACGATCCTCCATCCCTGGATAAAACAACATCTTCAAATGTCCATTGTCATTGTAAATCAACCAGATGGTGTTGAACCTTTTCTTCGGTTCGTTCGTTTTTGGGATTATTCTAATTTTCTTTTACCTGTTTCTTCAGAATTGAATTGAGGCTGCTGTGTGCAGGTCGGTGTTGATCCCAGCCCAACAAAAAATGTCACTTGATTGTGTGTTTCATTTAAATCAATGTCATGTGGAATGACACAGGAGAAAATAAAAATTACGAGTTCTCTGTTGTTATGGTCCTCTGCTTTTTATCTCTCCTCCCAGCCAGCTGGCTGGGATTCTAATCTTTGTTTCTATTTTCGTTAGATTTCATTGTCGTTTGTTTTTGGATGAATGTCCTCTTTTCTCTGGGGTGATCTTAAAACAGCGATGTCATGTTGGGCTATTGTTGTCCACCAGATCCCTTGAAGGGTGTGTTGCAGTTTTCACAAACAAATAAAATTTTCTTTCACATGGAAAGAAAAATTTTGAATGGTGTTTTTCACAAAGTCATCGATTTGGCAATTGTTTTGAAAATTTTCTCTAGATGTCGAAATATTGTTGTTCTTTAATTTTATTATCCTATTAAGGGTAATAATGGCTAAATTTTGATGGCAGATTTATTTATTGTGGCAACTGAGAACATAACGTAGCACACAGATCTTCTATACTCAGAAGACCTTACACATGTCTTCTATACACAGAAGACCTTACACAGGTCTTCTATACACAGAAGACCTTACACAGGTTCCTACAAAAATATTAATCTCAGAAAAAAATTCTTTAAAAAATCTACGCCTTGTCTAGAGCCTAAGAAAAATATTCTTTAAAAAATCTACGCCTTGTCTAGAGCCTAAGAAAAATATTCTTTAAAAAATCCACGCCTTGTCTAGAGCCTAAGAAAAATATTCTTCATAAAATCCACGCCTTGTCTAGAGAAAAATATTTTTTAAAAAATCCACGCCTTGTCTAGAGAAAAATATTCTTCATAAAATCCACGCCTTGTCTGAGACCATAAAATCCACGCCTTGTCTGAGACCATAAAATCCACGCCTTGTCTGAGACCATAAAATCCACGCCTTGTCTAGAAAAAAATATTTTTTAAAAAATCCACGCCTTGTCTAGAGAAAAATATTCTTTAAAAAATCCACGCCTTGTCTCGAGCCTAAGAAAAATATTCTTTAAAAAATCCACGCCTTGTCTAGAGCCTCAGAATAATATTCTTTAAAAAATCCACGCCTTGTCTAGAGCCTCAGAAAATTATTTTTTAAAAATCCAAGCCTTGTCTAGAGCCTAAGAAAAATATTCTTTAAAAAATCCACGCCTTGTCTAGAGCCTCAGAAAAATATTCTTTAAAAAATCCACGCCTTGTCTAGAGCCTCAGAAAATTATTTTTTAAAAATCCAAGCCTTGTCTAGAGCCTAACAAAAATATTCTTTAAAAAATCCACGCCTTGTCTAGAGCCTCAGAAAATTATTCTTTAAAAATCCACGCCTTGTCTAGAGCCTTAGAAAATATTCTTTAAAAAATCCACGCCTTGTCTAGAGCCTCAGAAAAATATTCTTTAAAAAATCCACGCCTTGTCTAGAGCCTCAGAAAAATATTCTTTAAAAAATCCACGCCTTGTCTATAGCCTCGGAAAAATATTCTTTAAAAAATCCACACCTTGTCTAGAGGCTCAGAAAAATATTCTTTAAAAAATCCACGCCTTGTCTAGAGCCTCAAAAAAATATTCTTTAAAAAATCCACGCCTTGTCTAGAGGCTCAGAAAAATATTCTTTAAAAAATCCACGCCTTGTCTAGAGCCTCAAAAAAATATTCTTTAAAAAATCCACGCCTTGTCTAGAGCCTAAGAAAAATATTCTTTAAAAAATCCACGCCTCTTGTAGAGTCTTAGAAAAATATTCTTTAAAAAATCCACGCCTTGTCTAGAGCCTAAGAAAAATATTCTTTGAAAAATCCACGCCTCTTGTAGAGTCTTAGAAAAATATTCTTTAAAAAATCCACGCCTTGTCTAGAGCCTAAGAAAAATATTCTTTAAAAAATCCACGCCTTGTCTAGAGCCTAAGAAAAATATTCTTTAAAAAATCCACGCCTTGTCTAGAGCCTAAGAAAAATATTCTTTAAAAAATCCACGCCTCTTGTAGAGTCTTAGAAAAATATTCTTTAAAAAATCCACGCCTCTTGTAGAGTCTTAGAAAAATATTCTTTAAAAAATCCACGCCTTGTCTAGAGCCTCAGAAAAATATTCTTTAAAAAATCCACGCCTCTTGTAGAGCCTAAGAAAAATATTGTTTAAAAAATCCACGCCTCTTGTAGAGCCTCAGAAAAATATTCTTTAAAAAATCCACGCCTTGTCTAGAGCCTCAGAAAAATATTCTTTAAAAATCCACGCCTAAGAATCGGATTTGTCTCAGAAAAATATTCTTTAAAAATCCACGCCTAAGAATCGGATTTGTCTCAGAAAAATATTCTTTAAAAATCCACGCCTTGTCTAGAGCCTCAGAAAAATATTCTTTAAAAAATCCACGCCTTGTCTAGAGCCTCAGAAAAATATTCTTTAAAAAATCCACGCCTCTTGTAGAGCCTCAGAAAAATATTCTTTAATAAATCCACGCCTCAGTTGGCCCTTGAAAAATATTCTTTAAAAAATCCACGCCTTGTCTAGAGCCTCAGAAAAATATTCTTTAAAAAAATCCACACCTTGAATAGAGCCTCAGAAAAATATTCTTTAAAAAATCCACTCCTCAGTTGGCCTCAGAAAAATATTCTTTAATAAATCCACGCATCAGTTGGCCCTTGAAAAATATTCTTTAATAAATCCACGCCTCAGAAAAATATTCTTTAATAAATCCACGCCTCAGTTGGCCCTTGAAAAATATTCTTTAATAAATCCACGCCTCAGAAAAATATTCTTTAATAAATCCACGCCTTGTCTAGAGCCTTAGAAAATATTCTTTAAAAAATCCACGCCTTGTCTAGAGCCTCAGAAAAATATTCTTTAAAAAATCCACGCCTCTTGTAGAGCCTCAGAAAAATATTCTTTAAAAAATCCACGCCTCTTGTAGAGCCTTAGAAAAATATTCTTTAAAAAATCCACGCCTCTTGTAGAGCCTTAGAAAAATATTCTTTAAAAAATCCACGCCTTGTCTATAGCCTCGGAAAAATATTCTTTAAAAAATCCACGCCTTGTCTATAGCCTCGGAAAAATATTCTTTAAAAAATCCACGCCTTGTCTAGAGCCTCAGAAAAATATTCTTTAAAAAATCCACGCCTCTTGTAGAGCCTTAGAAAAATATTCTTTAAAAAATCCACGCCTCTTGTAGAGCCTCAGAAAAATATTCTTTAAAAAATCCACGCCTTGTCTAGAGCCTCAGAAAAATATTCTTTAAAAAATCCACGCCTTGTCTAGAGCCTCAGAAAAATATTCTTTAAAAAATCCACGCCTTGTCTAGAGCCTCAGAAAAATATTCTTTAAAAAATCCACGCCTTGTCTAGAGCCTCAGAAAAATATTCTTTAAAAAATCCACGCCTTGTCTAGAGCCTCAGAAAAATATTCTTTAAAAAATCCACGCCTTGTCTAGAGCCTCAGAAAAATATTCTTTAAAAAATCCACGCCTTGTCTAGAGCCTCAGAAAAATATTCTTTAAAAAATCCACGCCTTGTCTAGAGCCTCAGAAAAATATTCTTTAAAAAATCCACGCCTTGTCTAGAGCCTCAGAAAAATATTCTTTAAAAAATCCACGCCTTGTCTAGAGCCTCAGAAAAATATTCTTTAAAAAATCCACGCCTTGTCTAGAGCCTCAGAAAAATATTCTTTAAAAAATCCACGCCTTGTCTAGAGCCTCAGAAAAATATTCTTTAAAAAATCCACGCCTCTTGTAGAGCCTCAGAAAAATATTCTTTAAAAAATCCACGCCTCTTGTAGAGCCTTAGAAAAATATTCTTTAAAAAATCCACGCCTCTTGTAGAGTCTTAGAAAAATATTCTTTAAAAAATCCACGCCTTGTCTATAGCCTCGGAAAAATATTCTTTAAAAAATCCACGCCTTGTCTATAGCCTCGGAAAAATATTCTTTAAAAAATCCACGCCTTGAAAAATATTCTAGAGCCTCAGAAAAATATTCTTTAAAAAAATCCACGCCTCTTGTAGAGCCTCAGAAAAATATTCTTTAAAAAATCCACGCCTTGTCTAGAGCCTCAGAAAAATATTCTTTAAAAAATCCACGCCTTGTCTAGAGCCTCAGAAAAATATTCTTTAAAAAATCCACGCCTTGTCTAGAGCCTCAGAAAAATATTCTTTAAAAAATCCACGCCTTGTCTAGAGCCTCAGAAAAATATTCTTTAAAAAATCCACGCCTTGTCTAGAGCCTCAGAAAAATATTCTTTAAAAAATCCACGCCTTGTCTAGAGCCTCAGAAAAATATTCTTTAAAAAATCCACGCCTTGTCTAGAGCCTCAGAAAAATATTCTTTAAAAAATCCACGCCTTGTCTAGAGCCTCAGAAAAATATTCTTTAAAAAATCCACGCCTTGTCTAGAGCCTCAGAAAAATATTCTTTAAAAAATCCACGCCTTGTCTAGAGCCTCAGAAAAATATTCTTTAAAAAATCCACGCCTTGTCTAGAGCCTCAGAAAAATATTCTTTAAAAAATCCACGCCTTGTCTAGAGCCTCAGAAAAATATTCTTTAAAAAATCCACGCCTTGTCTAAGGGCTCAGAAAAATATTCTTTAAAAAATCCACGCCTTGTCTAAGGGCTCAGAAAAATATTCTTTAAAAAATCCACGCCTTGTCTAGAGCCTCAGAAAAATATTCTTTAAAAAATCCACGCCTCTTGTAGAGCCTCAGAAAAATATTCTTTAAAAAATCCACGCCTCTTGTAGAGCCTCAGAAAAATATTCTTTAAAAAATCCACGCCTCTTGTAGAGCCTTAGAAAAATATTCTTTAAAAAATCCACGCCTTGTCTAGAGCCTCAGAAAAATATTCTTTAAAAAATCCACGCCTTGTCTAAGGCCTCAGAAAAATATTCTTTAAAAAATCCACGCCTTGTCTAAGGCCTCAGAAAAATATTCTTTAAAAAATCCACGCCTTGTCTAAGGCCTCAGAAAAATATTCTTTAAAAAATCCACGCCTTGTCTAAGGCCTCAGAAAAATATTCTTTAAAAAATCCACGCCTTGTCTAGAGCCTCAGAAAAATATTCTTTAAAAAATCCACGCCTTGTCTAGAGCCTCAGAAAAATATTCTTTAAAAAATCCACGCCTTGTCTAGAGCCTCAGAAAAATATTCTTTAAAAAATCCACGCCTTGTCTAGAGCCTCAGAAAAATATTCTTTAAAAAATCCACGCCTTGTCTAGAGCCTAAGAAAAATATTCTTTAAAAAATCCACACCTTGTCTAGAGCCTCAGAAAATTATTCTTTAAAAATCCACGCCTTGTCTAGAGCCTTAGAAAATATTCTTTAAAAAATCCACGCCTTGTCTAGAGCCTCAGAAAAATATTCTTTAAAAAATCCACGCCTTGTCTAGAGCCTCAGAAAAATATTCTTTAAAAATCCACGCCTTGTCTAGAGCCTTAGAAAATATTCTTTAAAAAATCCACGCCTTGTCTAGAGCCTCAGAAAAATATTCTTTAAAAAATCCACGCCTCTTGTAGAGCCTCAGAAAAATATTCTTTAAAAAATCCACGCCTTGTCTAGAGCCTCAGAAAAATATTCTTTAAAAAATCCACGCCTTGTCTAGAGCCTCAGAAAAATATTCTTTAAAAAATCCATGCCTTGTCTAGAGCCTCAGAAAAATATTCTTTAAAAAATCCACGCCTTGTCTAGAGCCTCAGAAAATTATTTTTTAAAAATCCAAGCCTTGTCTAGAGCCTAAGAAAAATATTCTTTAAAAAATCCACACCTTGTCTAGAGCCTCAGAAAATTATTCTTTAAAAATCGACGCCTTGTCTAGAGCCTTAGAAAATATTCTTTAAAAAATCCACGCCTTGTCTAGAGCCTCAGAAAAATATTCTTTAAAAAATCCACGCCTTGTCTAGAGCCTCAGAAAAATATTCTTTAAAAAATCCACGCCTTGTCTAGAGCCTCAGAAAAATATTCTTTAAAAAATCCACGCCTTGTCTAGAGCCTCAGAAAAATATTCTTTAAAAAATCCACGCCTTGTCTAGAGCCTCAGAAAAATATTCTTTAAAAAATCCACGCCTTGTCTAGAGCCTCAGAAAAATATTCTTTAAAAAATCCACGCCTTGTCTATAGCCTCGGAAAAATATTCTTTAAAAAATCCACGCCTTGTCTAGAGCCTCAAAAAAATATTCTTTAAAAAATCCACGCCTTGTCTAGAGCCTAAGAAAAATATTCTTTAAAAAATCCACGCCTTGTCTAGAGCCTAAGAAAAATATTCTTTAAAAAATCCACGCCTCTTGTAGAGTCTTAGCAAAATATTCTTTAAAAAATCCACGCCTTGTCTAGAGCCTAAGAAAAATATTCTTTAAAAAATCCACGCCTCTTGTAGAGTCTTAGAAAAATATTCTTTAAAAAATCCACGCCTTGTCTAGAGCCTAAGAAAAATATTCTTTAAAAAATCCACGCCTTGTCTAGAGCCTAAGAAAAATATTCTTTAAAAAATCCACGCCTCTTGTAGAGCCTTAGAAAAATATTCTTTAAAAAATCCACGCCTCTTGTAGAGTCTTAGAAAAATATTCTTTAAAAAATCCACGCCTTGTCTAGAGCCTCAGAAAAATATTCTTTAAAAAATCCACGCCTTGTCTAGAGCCTCAGAAAAATATTCTTTAAAAAATCCACGCCTCTTGTAGAGCCTAAGAAAAATATTCTTTAAAAAATCCACGCCTTGTCTAGAGCCTCAGAAAAATATTCTTTAAAAAATCCACGCCTTGTCTAGAGCCTCAGAAAAATATTCTTTAAAAAATCCACGCCTTGTCTAGAGCCTCAGAAAAATATTCTTTAAAAAATCCACGCCTTGTCTAGAGCCTCAGAAAAATATTCTTTAAAAAATCCACGCCTTGTCTAGAGCCTCAGAAAAATATTCTTTAAAAAATCCACGCCTTGTCTAGAGCCTCAGAAAAATATTCTTTAAAAAATCCACGCCTTGTCTAGAGCCTCAGAAAAATATTCTTTAAAAAATCCACGCCTTGTCTAGAGCCTCAGAAAAATATTCTTTAAAAAATCCACGCCTTGTCTAGAGCCTCAGAAAAATATTCTTTAAAAAATCCACGCCTTGTCTAGAGCCTCAGAAAAATATTCTTTAAAAAATCCACGCCTTGTCTAGAGCCTCAGAAAAATATTCTTTAAAAAATCCACGCCTTGTGGTAGAGCCTTAGGAAAAATAATCTTTAAAAAATCCAGGCCTATTGGAGACTTAGGAAAAATAATCTTTAAAAAATCCAGGCCTATTGGAGACTTAGGAAAAATAATCTTTAAAAAATCCACGCCTTGTCTAGAGCCTAAGAAAAATATTCTTTAAAAAATCCACGCCTTGTCTAGAGCCTAAGAAAAATATTCTTTAAAAAATCCACGCCTTGTCTAGAGCCTCAGAAAAATAGTCTTTAAAAAATTCACGCCTTGTCTAGAGCCTCAGAAAAATAGTCTTTAAAAAATCCACGCCTTGTGGTAGAGCCTTAGGAAAAATTATTTAAAAAATACACGCCTTGTGGTAGAGCCTTAGGAAAAATTATTTAAAAAATCCACGCCTTGTGGTAGAGCCTTAGGAAAAATGCTTGTCGAAAAATTATTTAAAAAATCCTCGGCTTGAAAATTTTGAACTCAAAATCCCCCCTAAATTTACCCCTCCTGTTTTATTGTGGTGGCATATTATTAATAGGCTAGCCCCTGTTAATTTAATTTGTGCCCTGTTGATGGTGTGGTCACCATTTAATTTAAAACATAACATATAGCCATAATCATAGACACGGCCGGGCCATAACGAAGATAGGTGCTGCTGCCGCTGTAGTTGTTGCTGCTTTCGATGCCCCCTCTTTTTTTAAGATATCAATCAATTCTACTTCACAACAATTATCATCAACTTGCAAGTGTTAAATTTTTACCATATTAAGGTCTTAAGAAAAAAACCCGTTCCGACGCGACACTCAGCAGGAGGGGAGCTGTGTGCTGGACGAAGTCGCCTTTTTTATTTTCAAAAAAAAAAAAACATTGTTGAACAATAATTTAACACCTTTTCGAGTACATTTAATACTTTGGAAACACAGGTCCGAGAAAACAACAAAAAAAACTGCAACAAAAAAACCAACAACTACAACAACATAAGAGTCAAGTTAAAAGCAAATTATGGTAGTAACACGAAAGTTGGCGGTTCGATTCGCTGGATGGATGGTTGGCTGACTGGCTGCAAAGCCCAGCTCAACTCTCCGTTCAGTTCAGCAGCTGCATATTAACATAAATACCAGCGATCCAAATGCCGCGACCAAAAACGAACCAGCCATCCACATTAAGAAGCCGAAATGCAGCAACACGGCCAGGCCATACACCAGCCAAAAACCATGGACTTGTTCTTCTTCCCTACAAAGGGACAGCCTACATAAGTCTTTATTTTTTCGATACCCTGAAGGAAAAAATCGTTTCATTTTTTAGCTCTTTTTCCTACTTCTGCCACTTTTTTGTGGCTGCCACATTTCAAAAATAATAAGAACCACACAGAAAAAAGGAACAACAAGAAGAACCCTTCCATACGAAATGAAATGAAGAAACCAGAAGTGCCTTCGAGTTAAGCAGATAAACGTAAATTGATAACAACAAAAAAAGGAAAAAAACAACAACAGAAATGGAATCGTGGAAAAGGCATGCCATCAAACTGAAGAACCACAGTAGGCACAGTGGTTTCGGGAGAATTTGATTTTCTAAATAATTTTTCTAAGGCTCTACACAAGGCGTGGATTTTTTAAATAATTTTTCCTAAGGCTCTACCACAAGGTATACCAAGCAACGGCTCTGATTGGCTTTAACATGGCGAAGTCCAGGCTTATCTTGGTCCCTCTTTCATCTCAATTGTGGACACTGACCCGCGGTGCCACTTGAGGTAGCTAGTTTCATCACCCGTTGAAATTGTGAGAGTGGCGTAGGGGATGATAGATACCTAGCAACGGCTCTGATTGGCTTTAACATGGCGAAGTCCAGACTTATCTTGGTACATCTTTCATCTCAATTGTGGACACTGACCTCCCCGCGGTGTCACCTGGGGTAGCTATTTTCATCACCCGTTGAAATAGTGAGCAAATATGTGCCGCGAGTTCACCCATAAGAACTATAAAAAAAATGGGCTGAGGCGTCGGGTTAGTTGCCCACACTCGGAAACCCCTCCTACTGTGAAAAAGCAAAGAAAAAGAAAACCTCCGCAAACGTAGAAAGGACCACGATCTGCGAATCTGCACTTGGAATGTGCGCTCGTTGTACAGAACAGGCGCAGTTCTAGCTTTGGCGGATGTACTCAAGAAATACAAAGCCGATATTATTGCCTTACAGGAAATCCGATGGAAAGGGACTGGCGTAAATAAAAAAGATGATTACGCCCTGTATTATAGCTACCATGAAACGAGACATGAATTTGGCTGCGGATTTATGATAAACAGGAGAATTAAAGACCTCGTCTCCAGATTCACTCCAGTAGATGAGCGAATTGTTAAAATTCCGCATAAAAGCGAAGTTCTTCTAAATCAGTCTTATTTGCGCCCATGCTCCGACCGAAGACAAAGATGAGCAGACCATAGACATATTTTATGAGCGCCTAGAAACAACATATGATAGCTGCCTTAGCCATGAAATTAAAATTCTGCTAGGAGATTTTAATGCAAAAATCGGAAGGGAAAATATCTTTGGCCCCACCGTCGGAAAATTCAGCCATCATAAAGAAACATCCGACAACGGCATGATCTTGATTGACTTCGCGGCAGCAAAAAACATGGTATTTAGCAGCACCGGATTCAAGCATCTCGATATACACAAGACCACCTGGATTTCTCCTGATCAAGCAACGCTAAAATCAAATTGACCATAATGTGATAGACGGAAGACATTTGTCCAGTGTTTTAGTCGTTCGATACGGGGTGGCAGCCAAGGTACGCACCCATCTTAATGTAGCAGCAAAGGTGCGATCTAATGTAACACGGAAATTTGACGTCGAAAAGCTGAAAACACAACAGGTAGCCGAGGCCTACTCCGCTCAACTTACCCACCTGCTTGACGAAAGTACTTCTTGTCCCGATAATAGTATAGAAGCACAGTGGCAAAGAATAGCCCACTCCCTACAAACTGCAGCAAAAGCAACACTTGGGTACCAACAATCACCACCCAGAAACCCATGGTACGATCAGGAGTGTCGTAATGCTACTGATGTGAAAAACGCAGAGTATAGGGCAAACCAGCAGTGGAAAAGGAGAGAGGGGAAACGTATTTTCAGAAAAAAGAAGAAAGAACAAGAAAAACGTGAGCGTGCGCAAATTGAGATGTACAGGAGTCAGAATGAAGTCCGAAAATTCTACCAACGGTTAAAACACCAAACTGAATATTTCGGTGCAGGCACATCCTCCTGTAGAGATGAAGAAGGAAACCTGGTGACAGATACAGACAGCGTGTTGGGGATCTGGAAGCAACATTTTGTAAAGCTTCTGGTATCAAATAATGGCGGTGAAGAAGATACCCCACAACCAATAAAAGATGATGGTATAGAGTGTATACCGCCTAGCCAAAATTAGGCCATAAAAGCAATTAATCGGCTCAAGAACAATAAAGCAGCAGAAGCCGATGGATTACCAGTCGAGTACTATTCAAGACTGGTGGTCAGATGTTGGTCAGGAGCATGCACCAGCTGATTAGTACAATTTGTCTAGAGGCTTGGAACCTCAGCATCCTGTGTCCCGTGCACAAAAAAGAAGACAAGACGATATGTGCAAACTATAGAGGAATTAGCCTTCTTCCCATTGCATATAAAGTGCTATCCAGTGTGCTGTGTGTACGTTTGAAGCCAATGGTCAATGACATTATTGGACCATACCAATGCGGCTTCAGATCTGGCAAATCCACCATTGACCAGGTTTTCACTCTGCGCCAAATCCTAGAAAAGACCCACGAAAACACATCGACCCATACCACCTTTCGACAGCCCTATTCGTTCAGAGGATTTTAAAGCCATGTCTACGTTCGGCATTCCTTCAAAATGAATACGGCTATGTAGGATAACTTTAAGTTTCACAATGTTAGCATTTAAAGTCGGAAAGGACCTATCGGAGCCCTTCAATACCGAACGAGGATTCAGACAAGGTGACAGTTGATCATGTGATCTTTTTAACATCCTGCTGGAAAAGGTCATACGAGACACAAAGGAGAACAGAAATGACACTCTGAACACCAAACAACACATGTTACTCGCCTACGCCGATGACATCGATATAATGGGTCGAACATTGAGAGCGGTAACAGCCAACTTTGAGCAAATTGGGAAGGAGTCTGCCAAAGTGGGTCTGTCAGTAAACGGCGAGAAGACCAAGCTGATGGTATCAACGCGCAAGACGTCCAGTAGACTCGGACCAACTGTATACAAAAATTGTATATACCTTGGCACCGTCCTTAATAAAACGAATGACATCAGTTTTGAAATTCGGAGAAGGATTGCTACTATGGTCTAAGTAAGCAGTTTAGAAACAATGCCACCTCCCGCCAGACCAAACGCACACTTTACAAGACGCTGATACTACCCGTGCTGTTATATGGATCTGAAGCATGGTACTTGCGCAAGCAAATGTGGCAGCTCTTGGGGTGTTTGAAAGAAAAAATGTCTGAAAGATCTGCGGACCGATCTGCGCCGACGCCGAATATCAACGTCATATGAACCACATGCTTTACAATTTATACGCGTACATCAGCATAGTCAGTCGTATTGAGCTGCAGCCACTACGATGGCTAGGCCATGTTTTGCGAATAAATGAGAATGCCCCAGCTCTAAAGGCATATACAAACGAGCCTACTGATGGTTCCCGTAGAAGGGGATGGCCACGAATTAGATGGAAAGACCAAGTAGAAAACAACATCTTGGAACATGGTCATTTAAAACGGGGGAGATGCGTACAAGACTGACGCGCTTGGAAATGTTTTTTAAGCTGGTTCGGTACTCTTTGAGGTGTGTATTTTCAAAATAATTTTTCTGAGGCTCTATATGAGGCGTGGATTTTCTAAATAATTTTTCTGAGGCTCTATATGAGGCGTGGATTTTCTAAATAATTTTTCTGAGGCTCTATATGAGGCGTGGATTTTCTAAATAATTTTTCTGAGGCTCTATATGAGGCGTGGATTTTCTAAATAATTTTTCTGAGGCTCTATATGAGGCGTGGATTTTCTAAATAATTTTTCTGAGGCTCTATATGAGGCGTGGATTTTCTAAATAATTTTTCTGAGGCTCTATATGAGGCGTGGATTTTCTAAATAATTTTTCTGAGGCTCTATATGAGGCGTGGATTTTCTAAATAATTTTTCTGAGGCTCTATATGAGGCGTGGATTTTCTAAATAATTTTTCTGAGGCTCTATATGAGGCGTGGATTTTCTAAATAATTTTTCTGAGGCTCTATATGAGGCGTGGATTTTCTAAATAATTTTTCTGAGGCTCTATATGAGGCGTGGATTTTCTAAATAATTTTTCTGAGGCTCTATATGAGGCGTGGATTTTCTAAATAATTTTTCTGAGGCTCTATATGAGGCGTGGATTTTCTAAATAATTTTTCTGAGGCTCTATATGAGGCGTGGATTTTCTAAGTAATTTTTCTAAGACCAAGATCAGGACTTGGAGCTCAAACCACAGTCTTTCAACTTAGAAATGTACCAAAATTGTCTTTCTGCATCTCTAAATTTTGGTCCTTTGGTTCTCTGTCTTGCCACCATTTCTGGCAGCGACTTAATGTCAGTCACTTTTTGTTCGTGTCTCTGTCAAAGTTTGGGGTTTTTATTTTTTGGTTCTTTTCACGAAACAAAAATAAAAACCGGCATTGTCTGCTTCTTCTTCTTCTCGTTTTGCAAAAATGTCCGAAATAAGAAGACGATACGAAACTGTTATTGTTGCCTTATTCAATATTTCATCTTCGTTTGGCCCTGGCAGTTGAGAGATTCTTTTGTTGTTTTCGCATTCGTGGCAGGTCGCAGGACAGACGTCGTCGGTCCCTAGCAGACAATGCTGGATGGTGTGAACACTGTGGCATTCCTGTAGTGTTGTGAATGCGCTGACTCTGCATGACTCCCGCACTTGCATTTGTAACACCTCTCAATGCCAATGTCCGAACGACCAGCCGACCGACCGGCCGACTGTCGACCGTTCGTTCGTTCAACACCAGAAATGGTGTGGCAACAACAATGAACATGCGCGTTGCTGTTGCACTACCTGACCAAAAAGGAATACTGAAATCCTGACACCACAAAACTGCAACAACAACAACAATATCAAAGGCAACAGACAACATTTGTAGGCATTTTATTAAGAAGATTGACAGTAAGACAGACGATCCGCCAGTCAGACTGACACTAAGCCCAACCATTCATAGACATGATATGAAGAAGGACTACTGCTGTCTTTTTCTCACCTCTTCCTGTCGAAATAGTTGTTGTGTTGTTGTTGTTGCAGTTCTTTACCTATTACTTCCATGTCTAATCGCTTGCAGAAGGTATCTCCACTTCGGGTCTTCTCGTCTTCAATTATCTTGTTGCGGTTTTAAGGCTACAACGAGGTTGGCGGCGGCGGCGAACATATTTAACGTAATTCCCGATTCTTTGGGATTTCCATTTAAATGTTGTTGTTGGTGTTTTTTTTTTTTTTTTTTTTTTTTTTTTTGTTGCCTGTCTACGGGAACTCGGCGGATTTTCAATTCAATTTGCTTATTTTTTGCTGAGGTTGTTGTTGCCGATTTGTTGCAAATGTGCAACTAATGCAAATTGCTTGTACTAATTCCAAGCCACTGTGAACGTAGCTAATTGCTTTCCCGATGGTGTTGGTGTTGTTGCTGTTATTGTTTGGCGGGATAGTCATGACGGAATGTTTGGGGATTTATTTGGTAAAAAGAAAACCCAGATATGTTATAGAGCCTAAGAAAGATTATTTAAAAAATTCACATCTCTTACAGACCCTTGGAAAAATTGATTACAAATCCAAGCCTGTTTTAGAGCCTTAAATATCCAAGCCTGTTATAGAGCCTTAAAAAAAATTATTTGAAAAATCCAAGCCTGTTATAGAGCCTTACAAAAATTATTTAAAAAAAATCCACACAGTCCAGAAAAATAATTTAAAAAATCTACGCCTTTTAACGAGGCTTACTTAGCTGGCTCGTTCCATAAGCCGAGCTTAGAAAGGATTTCCAGGCGCGTCGGTTTTTTGCGCAGTTTTCCAATTTGAAAGACCATATTCGGCAATGTTGTCTTCCACTTGGTCTTTCCATCTTATTCGTGGTCTTCCCCTTCTGCTTGAACCATCAGCTGGTTCGCTTTTATATGCTTTCTGGGCTGGGGCATCTTCATCCATTCTCTCAACATGACCTAGCCAACGTAGTCGCTGCAGCTCAATACGTCTAACAGTGTCGATGTCCGAGAATAGCTGATACAACTCATGGTTCATTCGACGGTGATATTCACCGTCGACGCAGATCGGTCCAAAGATCTTTCGGAGAAATTTTGGCCTTCCCCTTCTGCGTGAACCATCAGCTGGTTCGCTTTTATATGACTTCTGGGCTGGGGCATCTTCATCCATTCTCACAACATGACCTAGTCAACGTAGTCGCTGCAGCTCAATAACAATGTCGATGTCCGAGAAAGCTGGTACAACTCATGGTTCATTCGACGGCGATATTCATCGTCAACGCAAATCGGATCATAGATCTTTCGGAGAATTTTTCTCTCAAACACTCCGAGAGCTGCCTCATCTGCTTGCGCAAGTACCCATGCTTCAGATCCATATAATAGATGCACGGGTAGTATCAGCGTCTTTTAGAGTGTGAGTTTGGTCTGGCGGGAGGTGGCCTTGCTTTTGAGTTGTTTGCTCAGACCATAGTAGCATCAATTGGCCATCACAATCCTACTCCGAATTTCAAAACTGATGTCATTCGTTTTATTTATGGCGCGGTACCAAGGTATATAAAATCTGTGACTACCTCGATGCTGTATTTTTAAGTTCCACATTTGGTGCGAATCTCCTGGACATCTTGCGCGTTGATACAATCAGCTTGGTATTCTCGCCGTTTACTGCCAGACCCACTTTGGCAGACTCCTTCTCAATTTGTTCAAAGGCTGTTACCGCTCTCAATGTTCGACCCATTATGTCGATGTCATCTGCGTAAGCGAATAACTGGCGTTGTTTGGTGTACAGAGTGCAATTTCTGTTCACTTCTGCCTCTCTTATGACCTTTTCCAGCAGGATGTTAAAAAGGTCACACGACAAACCATCACCATGTCTGAATCCTCGTTCGGCAGAGTGAAAATCTGGTTAATGGTGGATTTGCCTGGTCTGAAACCACATTGGTATGGTCCAAAAATGTCATTGACCATTGGCTTCAGTCGTTCACACAGTACGCTGGATAGCACTTTATATGCGTGGGGAAGGATACTTATTCCTCTGTAGTTGGCACATATCGTCTTGTCTCCTTTTTTGTGCACGGGACCCTGGATGCTGAGGTTCCAATCGTTGGGCATGCATTCCTCTAGCCCAATTGTTCTAATCAGCTGGTGCATGCTCCTGACCAGCATCTAACCACCCATCTTGAATAGTTCGACTGGTAACCCATCGGCACCTGCTGCTTTATTATTCTTCAGCCGATTGATTGCTATTCTGACTTCATCTTGGCTAGGTGGTATACACTCTATACCATAATCTCTTATTGGTTCTGGGGTATCCACTTCACCGCCACTATTTGATACCCGAACCTTTTCAAAATGTTCCCTCCAGATCCTCAACACGCTGTCTGTATCTGTCACCAGGTTTCCTTCTTTATCTCTACAGTAGGATGTGCCTGCACCAAAGCCTTCGGTTTGGTGTTTACCCGTTGCTAGAATTTTTCGGACTTCATTCTGACTCCTGTACATCTCGATTTGCTCACGCTCTCGTTTTTCTTCTTCTTTCTTCTTTTGTCTGAAAATACGTTTCTCCTCTATCCTTTTCTCCCGATAATTCTCCATCGCATTACCTGTTGCTACTGTCCGCAGGGTTGCCCTATACGCTGTGTTTTTCATATCAGTAGCATTACGACACTCCTGATCGTACCACGGATTCTTGATGGTGGTCTTTGGTACCCAAGTGTTGCTTTTGCTGGAGTTTGTAGGGAGTGGGCAATTCTCTGCCATTGTGCTTCTATATTATTATCGGAATAAGGGGTGCTTTCTTCAAGCAGTTGGCTAAGTTGAGCGGAGTAGGCTTCTGCTATCTTTTGTGTTTGCAGCCTTTCGACGTCAAATTTCCGTGTTACATTAGATTGCACCTTTGCTG